>NC_136513.1:21955000-22022500 GCF_053919585.1 Euprymna scolopes | reverse complement strand
CCCCAAAATCCAATTATCCTCCGACACGCGTTTCTTCCTATATATGTGTGTGTGTGCGTGAGTGCGCGCGCGCGTGTGAGTCATTATGTCGTATATTATTAATTAATAATATTCAAAAGGTGTAAAAATTATTTAAAAAAACATTTTAATCTTTTGGGGTTTAGAAGGTGTCGCGTTTACTTGAGGATATATTTTTATGAACGTCTACAACAACCTTACTGACCCATTTGTCAATAGGGTAAGGATGTTCTTTAGTGCAACAATAGCCGATAAGCACGTTATCACACAATAGTTTCTGTGCGAACTTTGTTTTCGTATTTTCCAGCCACAGCTGTTTGCGAACACTTCACATTTAGATTGATCCGAACCCCCCCTCCGTCATCCCACCACCTATTTAAATCCTTAACAGTAATCCTTCCTGAAAACTACTTATCTTCATCATATCGCATGAATTCGAAGATTCTATTGTTGGCATTGGTTCCTCCGATATTATTTTACTCAGAATTCTTTCTAGACAGACAACGGAGATTACAGGACGGGCCACATAAAGGTTGCTAACATTCCAAATGAAAGAGATTTTTTTGTGGAATGATCTGGATTCGAACTTGGGGCACTGAGATCGTCAGTCTGTGTCGTTAACCACTTGCCCACCGTCATCTTCACCGATGTATGATAACTAAGGCTGTGACAACAGCATATTCTTTTCATTGTTTTGAC
Source organism: Euprymna scolopes (assembly GCF_053919585.1). NCBI lineage: Eukaryota > Metazoa > Mollusca > Cephalopoda > Sepiida > Sepiolidae > Euprymna > Euprymna scolopes. The sequence continues at coordinate 22,021,783 of NC_136513.1, read as the reverse complement.
TTTTGAGTGTATATCCGTTAATATATTGTATGTTTTTATACATAGACTGATGTGGTTCTCGGTTGATTAGCTGAGTCAAACTGTGCCGTATATATACTAGAGAGACAAAATAATTTAAAGAATATGCTGTTGTCACAACCATCGACCTGTCCTGGTAATCTCGTTGTGAATCGCAGAAATCCTTGCTTTGTGTGCGTCAATTTACGTCTATATAACATTGCCATAATCACATTGAGACACCGGTCCTCGTCAGATCACCAAAGGTAAACAACGTGGAGCATAGCTAGTACAAGATGGATGACCATTTGGGAATTATATGCGCTGTATATGTTTTCCGCTTATCTCAGTATGTTTTCCGGTCGCCCTGAACCTCCACTTGCTCTTGATATTTAACAACGCTGACTCAGGAGAGGTGTGGTTGGTTATTGCGCAACTCTTGTCACATAAATTCCACGCACAGGCACCCTTACAATGGATATCTATAGTCTGTCAAGACTGAAGGAAGCTACTATCTAACATGTGGTGCGTTAGGGATATATATATTTTTTAAACTTAAGAGGTTTACTTTGTATGCAAAGCTATATCAAGTAATATACATAGTTTGTCTTGATTCGAGACAGTTCAAAGTTTCGCAAAGCGAAATTTATATAAATAAAACAGTAGATACATGCATGTGTGTCTGTGTGTAAATATTTAACCGATAAACTCTTAAACCACTATTCACATAGCACTATAATTAACAGGAAATAGTAATTATACACCAATAGCGAGTAAAATCTTTGTTTGGATAGATGGATAACGCGTACAGAAGTCGGCAATTTTAAATACAAAATGATCATGATGCTGATATTTCCATTAGTATGAACAAATAATAGCTAAAAGTTGTTTAAGCCTACGTCTATCTGTCGGGTTGGCTCAAACGATAACGAACGCGACTGGAGCGTTAAATGTTTTGGTTTCGATTCTAGCTTAAGGCACTGAAGTCATTTTTTTGTTTTTTTTACATTTGAAATCAGTGAAATTGAAGTTGAAATATTAGATGCAATATAATATAAAATAGAGAATTGGCTTTTAAGAGTTTTAAGACAGTTTGTAGGGATTCAAAGAGATTGGGAAAGCAAGAAATGGGGAAAAGGGAGGAAGAAGAAATGATAAAAGACGGCAAAATCCAATGCAGGAAAAACGTGAAATGAGTCTGTTGGAAATCCAATGGTTTTCCATAAGGAAACAGAAATATAAATATAAATGTCCAGGTTAAAATGGAGCTTCAAGAAAAAGCATCAGGTGAAGGAGAAGTGAAAATATGCAGCGTTTTTTTTTTAAATATATATATATATATATATATATACATATATATATATTTATATATATACATATATATATGCATATATACACACACGCATATATATATATGGGTGTGTGTGTGCATATATGCATATATATATATATATATATATATACTCGTGAGCAAAAAAAAATGGGCTAAACAAATTTTATACATTTTATTGCACTAAAACCTATATTAAATAAAAAAAAATAATTGAACAAGGAAACTTAAACGAGACTAATAGCACAGAACAAGACATTTACTTTAATAAATGCTTAGGATGGAGGCGCATCTTTTTGATTTCTTTTAAAGATCAATACTTTTAGGTATGCTCTCAACCAAAGTGGAACACTGTGAAGAGGAGATGCTATTCCTTCGCTTTTCACAGCTTCCCACAGTTTATCATTGTTGTCAAACGTTCTTCCGACTAATGCACGAGATATTATGGACCAAATATTCTCGATTGGGTTTTAATTGGGGATTTAACCTGGCCAAAATATCACATCAATTGAATTATCAGAAAATCATTTTCTTGTGCCTATAGCAGTGTGTGCCGGGGCATTATCATGTTGAAAAATAATGTTCTGGGATATTCCACGCTTCTGTTTCTAATAGTCGAATGTATTCCTTTGCATTGATTGACCTCTCACATCTAATAAGTTCCCCATCTCCTGTTGCAGTAAAAGTTTCCCATACCATTATCCTTTCATTCCCGTGTTTAACTGTCGATTTCATGCAACTTGGCGAATATATTTCTGCAGTTTTTCGATTGCACCATTCGGAGCATCGCTAACAAGGCAAAATCATGATTCATCTAACCAGAAAATATTCCTGAACCAGTCTATATCTTTCTTGCATAACTGAGAAAATTTGCTTTCTATCATTGATGTTCTTCTTAGATAAAAGTGGCTTCTTTGCACACCTTTTAGAGGAAAATCGCATTTCTTTCATTCGTCAAGATCAGGGGGTCTCAACTGGCGTCCACATGGACCCTAGGGGGTCCATTGAATATTTCTGGGGATCCACAGGCGAAAGATAACAGAATGGGTGTCCACAACGATACTTTGGTGGTCCATGAAGAAAACCAACTAAGAATAGTTTTTATTATTAAAAATTAATTTCTACTGTCTGATCTCCATCGGCTTGACCATGGAAGAAACATTGTAATATTGTAATACAAGATATTGATAAAGAATTATTATCACTTTAATTTAGATTATTATTATTATTATTATTATTATTATTATTACTTATTATCATTATTATCAGAATTATTATAGTTGTTGTAGAATACTTTATTTGCATTAAATTAGTTTTCAGTTAAAAATAAAGCTTAATTTTATATTATTTATTTGATTATCAAAATCTCAAAATTTATATTAGTGAAAAATAGAAGATTGTCTTATGACCAATAGTTATGAAGGGGTCCACCCAGATAAAAAAGGGGGGGAGGGGTCCATGAGTAAAAAAAGGTTGAGAACCAGTGGTCTAGATATTGTATTTATAGAAAGAGAATTTCCAGTCCCTATTTTGAATTCTTTGCTATGGTCAACATAAGTTTTCTTTCGAACCTTCAAAACAGTTAATTTAAGCCTGTGGTCGTCCTTCAAAGTGGAGTCTCTAGGGAGAGTAGATCCAGATTTCCGTTTTACCAAGCCTTCGACTTCGAACCTTTGACCAATTCGTTCACTATAGAAATATATATTTTCACATTTTCTTTTCTTAAAATATCAAAAATCTGCTTGTAAGTCATTTTGGACTGCATTAATCCTGCTATTCGTTTTTTTTATATCCTCACCAAAATGCGGTCTTATTATTTTTTGGATTCATTTTTCAGCTTATTATTATATGCTATAATAATAATGATCTAAAAAATAGAAATTTACAGTAAAAATTAACAAAAATTCATGGAAAAATATTGAAAAATCGATTTCTTCCTTCTTTCACTTTTGGCCCATTATATATATATATATATATATATATTTTTCTCATGAGTATATATATATATATATATATATATATATATATATATATATATATATATATATATATATATATATATATATATATATATATATATATCAAAACCCGACCGCCTATATAACAGTCGGGGCTTCTAACCGTTGCACTAATCGGCTGCTGCTATGCGGGCAGTGAATTAACAATGTTTTTGACATTCTCCAAATACCTAAGCTCAATTCGTTTACACAAAGAGCATCGCTTCATACACTAATAGTAATTTGTATATCATTCCCAATATGCTAAACCCAAGATAGAGAGCATTATAGCATATATATATATATATGTGTGTGTATATATATATACATATATATATACATACATATATATATATACATATATATATGCATACTTATATATATATATACATATATATATATACATTTTTTGTTTACTTTCGGAATCACTACTATATATTAGGTACAATATAATCATCAATAGAGAATTGGTTCTATAATAATAAATACGAAATTCACAGGAATTAAAATATAATATTTAAGCGCATTTTACGACTGGCCCCTCCATGCGGCCTGCTAGTATATGTATAAAAGTGATCTTGTCGACGTGTGTGCGAAACTCCGCTACCAAACTCCTCTCTTAATATTTATTCTATTGAGTTTATATACGGTATTTACGCTATTTTGACAGGCTGTCATTCGTTTTATTTCTCCTACTGCTATCGATTTGGGGTTTAGCCGGTAAAATAGCAGCTAAGGCTGGAGGTACCAAAAAAGTCTCTAAAATGGATTATAGAACATAATTAAAACAATTATTTCTCTAAACATTGAGAAATTATTTTGAAACCAAATTCGATGCTAAAGATTCATTCTTTATTTATTTATGTTCAATAAATAAAAACTTCAAATTCTCAACAACAAAAAATCATTAAAAACATGTAAAGAAGGTGAACGGAATTTATGGATTATCTGACAAGACGTATAGATAAATTGGAAAGACCTTATTTTGTGGAGTTTCGAAAAATACAATTCTTCTCATCAGAGATTTGCAGAATAGGCAATAAATTTTGCAGATTTATGTATTAAAAGAAACAATAAAGATGCATGGAATGGTATTTGCATGAAAAAGTTTTTAACAATTTGTAAAAGTTTATACTTCGACCGACTCTGATCGTCTTCTGCGAGTTACAGACATTGTCTTTTTTCGTATTACTCAACTTATTCGGACTACTATTCTCATCTTTAGTGTCATTTGCACATTTTTTGTTCTATGTAACCTCTTACCTTCTTCAGGTGTGTCTTGTCGAACTCGGAAATATTTATTCTCGGACTCTGGAATCTTTCTGCCGAACTCAGGAATCTGCACAGAATTTTGAACGGGACTCTTATACATAATCCATGGAGGAAGCATGTTCTCCTTCTGTCGGCAATAACTAGGTAGAAGACTAAATAATTCGCAATTGCATTTTTTGGGGTCACTCGATCTGGGGATCGAAATTTCAACCTCCAGAAGAGTGTTACTCACAACTTAATTTTCCACTATGTTACGAGTCCTTGTTCTTGTTTCTTCTTTTTTGTTGTTGGTTATTTTTGTTTTTTTTTTCATCGTCGACCTATTACGTTTATTGGCGGTGATAGCTGATCTCTCCTGGTGTCAAATGGAGACGATAATCAATGCCTTGATTGCATGTAAATACCGCAGTTGTGTAACCGATTCACAGTTTCTACATTAAAATGCACTATTTTTGCTATTTCTTTTAAAATCGTTTTTTTTTTTTCTCATAATTTTTGCAGTAAACGTTCGGTGTTGATTTCCTTACAAACAAGACAGAAAACGCAATATATAATCGTTGTGTCTGACTCACTTGGAAATAATCTGAAATCGATGACCTATGTTAATTATTTCCAATCTGCGGTGACCAAGAGGTTATCTCAAAAGGACATATCGATTCGAGTTCTTTTTTAATTGCATGTTTCTTTCAATCGTACAGAAAATATCCAGTTAATATCCTATTTGGTTTATTTAACTGTTTTATTTATTTCATTGATCCATTCTAGTAGTTTATTCTCGTATATATATATATATATATATATATATATATATATATATATATATATATATATATATATACTAGCAAAAGTACCCGTCGTTGACTGGGTTTAAAAACAGCCTACAGAAAATGGACTCTGATTTATGAAAGTTTGATAGTTTATGAAAAGGAAGGGTTGTAAAGAGATAGCTTCGAATTTTGAGGTAGGAAAACCAAAGCAAAATATGGTGAAAGTAAAAATAAAATACATACACCCCATAATTTATTATACAATACCTGTTCAAACTGAAACACTTATCACAATATTCTGTGGATCTATATTAAAAAACCTTGTTAAACTTTGTGACATGTTTCCATTCTATGGAGGTCAGGAACGACCGAACACCTCATAATTTTATTATACCATATTTCTTCAAACTGAAACATAATTATCAAAGTATACTTACGCAGATAGATATGAAAAGTCTTTATTAAAGTTTGTGCCTATTTCCATTCTATAGAGGCCAGGCGCGAACGCAGACCCCACAATTGTATGATACCATCCCTGTTTAAGTTAAAACATACTTATCAAAGTATTCTTATGTACATGTATATCAAAAACACTTGTAAACGTTTTTTTTTTATGTTAATTTTTTTTATTTCCATACTTTGTGGACCAGGCGCGAACGCAGACCCCACAATTTTAATGAACCACCGTTCTGCCAGATCAAACATACGCATTCCGGTGTCTCGACACATCTTCTATCATTATATGTAATCAGTTTTTTAAAATAGTCAACCATATAGGAGTCTATTCGTGACCAGACACACACACACACACACACACACACACACACACACACACACACACACACACACATACATACATTCAGCTTTATATTATAGATATATAAATATAAACTTAAATTTAACTTAAATTTTTAAATCCCTTCATGGTTAATTCTTTTTACGATTATTTTTCTTTAAAACAGATTTTTCCTAAAGAATTTTCCTTATTAAACTTCTATAAAAAAAATCTCGAAAATTCCTTATTTTAGACCTTACTTTTCCGATTGTCCTCTGTTTTCATACTCTAAAAAGTTTGTGTAAGTAATTTATGATGGTCTGTGTGACTAGTTTATTAAAAGTCATTATTTCCTATGAATACAGTGTTTGAAACCATTTCCTCTTTTGTTCATACAATTCTGTAATAACTAAGCTCTACCCAAATTCCACCATTACTAATCATCATTGAGTTGTTTTATCAACTACCTAACACTTCTAAATCTTTATCCTCGAGTGGCATCATGGCCTTTATATGTGGTTACATTCAAGTACAGAATAAACATTCTTATTCATAGCATTTTTGGCTGTGGTATAGGAAATTTCTCTGGCCCACAGAGAAACAAAGCTGTAAAAAGCTCCAATAGTTATCGATTTTTAAAATGCGCATTCGATAATGCACACGTATACGAATTAATCGTCTTTTTTCTTATTTGATAAACTTAAAGATAAACAAGAACGATAACTCATTTATATACTATTCCAAATCTCTTTTCATTGTAGAGAAAATGAAATATTTTCTTTTTTGTTTTTTTACAAATACATCACCACTTATCGAGGCGCAGAGACCACTCGGGGATAAAGGAGAAAGTAGTATTATTTGTATTATTCCGACTACTATTTTCATTCATTTATTTATTTATTTGCGGACTATTATTTATTTATTTATTTATTGCGGACTATTATCCTCATCTTTTAGTGGTTGTTGTTTCACGACGTTTCGGCCAACTATCCATCTGCCTTCGTCAGGTGGCAACGTTCCGGATCAGCATGGTCTGAAGATAGCGGTTTCAATCCTACCCAAAGCCAACCAGAGGTTTGGTTGGCCAAAACGTGATGAGACGACAACAACTATGGAAGGCAGTAATTGCTGAGGATGTAGTTAGGAGATTCGGAGTTCCTATCCCGTTGCGGTTACCACCTGACGAAGGCCGGAGGAATAGTTGGCCGAAACGTCGTGAAACAACAAGTAAAAGATGAGGATAATAGTCCGCAATAAATAAATTAATAATAAATAATAAATTATAAATAAATAAATAATAAATAATAAATAATAAATAATAAATAAAATAATAAATAAATAAATAATAAATAAATAAATAATAAATAATAAATAATAAATAATAAATAATAAATAAATAATAAATAATAAATAATAAATAATAAATAATAAATAATAAATAAATAAATAATAAATAATAAATAATAAATAAATAATAAATAAATAATAAATAATAAATAAATAATAAATAATAAATAATAAATAATAAATAATAAATAATAAATAATAAATAATAAATAAATAAATAATAAATAAATAAATAATAAATAAATAATAAATAATAAATAATAAATAATAAATAATAAATAAATAATAAATAATAAATAATAAATAAATAAATAATAAATAATAAATAATAAATAAATAATAAATAATAAATAATAAATAATAAATAATAAATAATAAATAATAAATAAATAAATAAAATAATAAATAATAAATAATAAATAAAATAATAAATAATAAATAATAAATAAATAAATAATAAATAATAAATAATAAATAATAAATAATAAATAATAAATAATACTCATGTCAGTAAGCATCCAATCCAATGAATTAATATACTATTCTCATCTCGAGTGTCGATCGACGTAACCTCCAATCTTCCTCGGGTGTATCTTGTCGAACTCGGGAATCTCTATGTCTAATTCAAGTATCTTGCAAGATACACCTGGAGAAGATCGGAGGTTACATCGGCCGAAACAGTCTGAAAATAGCATTCGCAATAAGAACAGTGGTCCGGAGGAGAAATCCAAAGGTAAGTTTTAAGTGTGATTAAATTATGCTTAAGAATGTAAATTAACGATTCATGTAAATTTTTTTTGAATACGATTTATCAATTCTCATTCATTAAAAAAAACAAAAAAAAAAACAGAAACAGGGACAACATTTTGTTCAAGGCGTGAAAATGGCATAATCGTTTCTCTGTGGTTGCAGACTAATTTCTACGCATATTTGATAATAAGCCATGCGAAAGGTTATGACAACAACAATACTCGCATTGCAGGTAGAGTCTAATTAGTTTAGCAATTGGAGTGAAAATTGCAATGCCTCAACAAATGCGACTTTATAACCATCCCCTATCCTATACAGTATTTCTCAACCAGATATAAGTATACACAGTTTGGATTATACCGACGTAGGTGTTTGTGAAAATTAATTTAATTTTCAAAATGTATTTAAACTATGTAGAGAAAGTTGTAACGAGTGCAAAAATTGCCCCTAACTGTGTTGTAAACGTAAAGAAGTAATAACCAGGCGTAATCTATAATATACTTTTCACCTGTCTGTTTAAATGTATGTATGTATGTATGTATGTATGTATGTCATATGCTACTGGTACCATGTAACCCAGTACTACCTGCCTCATGGTCGGTTCACCGGCGACTAAACTGGTTCCCCCACCAGATTTGTTTGGTGAGGAGGGTGGCTAGTCTCCCTGAAGGATGAAAAACAAGACCTTCCAAAGGGCGAATGAACCCTTTTTCGGAGTCAACGGTCAACTAGCACCGTGTGTGTTTGTGTGTATGTATATGTGTGTTGGGTGGAGAGGGCTCCTGCAAACCGTGGTGAAGGCAACCTTTCTAGGAGAAGCAAATCTCTGATTTAAAAAACCATAAAGCGGGAGACCAGTACCCGCATTAAGCTGGTATGCAGTTTAACTTATTGCTGGCTATCTTGCTCTTGCTTGTTGCCGGATCTCAACATTTTGAATCTAGAGAGAGACTTAGCTGTCGTACAAAGCTAAGACTCTGTCACATCATCTGTGTATAGATACTCCCTCAGCCATTTGTCTATAAAAATGGTCCTGTGGCGATGGAAAAGTTGTGACGCGCGGAGGCTTGAAATACTGAAAGCATGTGATAATTGATCCTTATGACCGTCTTCAGTGTCATGCCTGCTTGAGCGTGTGAATTCACCGATAGGACTAAAAAAAAAGTCATTTTGGGGCTCATGGACTCAGTGTCTGAGGGAGTGTAACTCGTCTGACAAGACGTTGCAATCATCATCATGTCAAGGTCTGGTGCGGACGTGTGTTAAAAGCACATATATGTCTTAAAGTCATACTGTGCTTCTCTCAGACAAATCAACCCCACGTGCACGTCGTGACCACTGCCACGCAGACGGGGCTCTGATGAACGGCGAGTATCCTGCGCCGTATAACTGGACCTCCACTGACTTGTAGGCCAAAGGCTAAGGGTGAGATAACCCTGACAGAAACCTCCAGAGAAGCTTAGGCCCTGTCAGCTGTGGCATACCTGACCCACCGGCGTGTGGAGTATGCTCTGGTGCCCAGCAACCTAAGTCCCAGTCATGGATCAAATGGTATGGCGGGTGGAGAGGGCTCCCGTAAGCCGTGGTGAAGGCAACCTCTCTAGAAGAAGGAAAACTCTGACATAAAATCTGCGGTGACTGCTGCTTCCAATGATGTTGACTTCTTCTTTTTAGTTTAATGCGGCAGTTGCTTAGAGAGTGGGATTGCCTCTGTGCAAATTCTTTCCTCACTATAAAAAGCCTCAAACACAGGCATTGTTTGATATAAATTAGATACACTTTTTATATCTCGATAACAAAAAGGCTGGCTGTAACCTAAAACGGCAAAACATTCAATGAAGTTGCCAAATATTGTTATATGTTTCTGTATATATATATATATATATATATATATATATATTTATATATATATATATATATATATATATATTTCATATGCTATATCAAGTAATGGCAATATTCGAAAACGAATTTGGTGCCATCATATAGCATCATGTATGTATGTATGTATGTATGTATGTATGTGTGTATGTATGTATGTATGTCTAAAACTTCAGACAGAGGCGACAGATTTTCACGAGATCGGTATCGTTTTAAAGCTCGACCTTTCGGACGGCAAATATCGAAAGATTTGCTAAAAACATTCATTTCTTCACCCTCAAACGGACACTTTTCTACAGGGAGGGGGTGCTTTTTCGCCGATATTTTCGAAAGTCATCCCCTCTTTTCGATTGACTAGCCTTAATGTTGATGTTCGTCACTTCAGGTTTGGCGATGGACGCAAGAGCAAAGACGCCACGACTTTTTTTTTACGTTCTTTCTTCCTTCGCGGTACGCGTTCGAGCCTGTCTTCCTACTACCACCTTTTTTTTTTTTTTTTTTTGCTGAACACATACCTCCAAACACCCGGGCAAAGCCGGCCACCCAGGCTAGTAATAAAAAATATTTTATTACAACGTCTTAAAGAAATCCAAAGGTAAGTTTTAAGTGTGATTAAATTATGCTTAAGAATGTAAATTAACGATTCATGTAAATTTTTTGAATTGTCCGGGTAGGAAATTGAAAGAAATAGAGCCGCTGCCAAATAAAAAAGCTCAATACAGACACACTGGATAGTAGAGCTTATGATAAGAGAAAATAAAATAATTTAAAACTGTAAATCAAATTTACAATTAAATTTATTATTCGACAGAATACTCCAAAAACAATTTGCAATGTCCTTATTCCGTGGAGTTTCAAAGAATGCCACTCTTGCTATTCTTCTCGTCCGAGGACAGTAAGACATTTGCAAATTATAATTGTAGCAAAGCTATGATTTGCTGGTAAATGTATTTGATGAAACAACAATTTATGATATTTAGTTATAAATTGTAAAAAAAAATGTCAATTAAAAATATACACTTGAAACAAGTAGAAACATATGGGGGGGGGAGAAAAACAAACAAACCGGATATAACATTTTAGGGTGGGTAATGACTTACTCATTGCTAATAATAATATAAATAAAATACTTTTATTTTTAAATACAAGGACTTTTTTTGAGCAACCGAAGAACGACCATCTTGTCAATTTTGAAACAAGCTACAAAATCCAACGGGTAAATACCCAACAATCATTCAAACTTGTGAAATTTACGTTGTAATGCCTACGAATTACCCGTAATGGCTTAAAAATGATTTTCTTTATGAAAACAAAACTATTTCATCAACTTACGTGATATTTGGAGTTATATTTTCCTTTCATTATTTTTTTGTTGTTTTTTTATGTAGGTGTGGATTCTAACAAAGAATAATACGTGTGCCGAATGTAACTATACCAAATATTGTTAAAAACCCACCGAATATATGTAAGCCTATGCCACAGTAACATATACTGAGCGAGTTTCTAACAGCATTTTGTATAGGTTTTTAATTTTTAACTCATTTTTCCAAAGTTACTGTGTCCAGCAGAGAGTCTGGTGCCATTTTTAATTTTCCAATACATCGGTAAACACTGCATGTTTTCCGAGCTGAATAAAAATGTTATATTAAATAAAAACACTAAAAAAATATATCCAGTTATGTAGAAAAGTAACTTATTTTGCCTTTGATAACATTTGTTTGCTATATATTTGTTTTGTTGACAACTTTTTTCGATTATACGTGTACAGTAATACAAACCCAGTATACATTATAAGTACATGTATTTCGTGAAAATATCCACTATTTTCCACCCACTGAAAACGTTTGACGCTCTTCACTTATTTATTCGTTATCGTTGAATCCCTCCATCAACCCATCTTCTTCATGTGCTTTCCATCATAGACGTCATCATCCCCATCATCATTAGCAACAACAGCAGCATTCATCAAAAAAATTATCTACAATTTATTTATTTAATGTCGATGGGGGATTACGCAGTAATCCTCCTTGTCTGAGTTTTAAAGTTGTGAAAAATAAAGCCCCCCCCTCATCAACACCTCTTACCCCTAACAAAAAATCATTTATAAACCTCTGCCCTCCACCCAGTTATTGCTGTTCACCGACCCCACCCCTAAAATACAATAGGACGAATAGCCCTATGAAATCTCACCGACACACCACCACCGCCACCTCATCATCACCACCACCACAACAACAGCCGTCGCCACCATCACAACGGCGTCTATGGGGAGGCAGAGGGTAGGGGTCGTGTATTGAGGCCGATCGTGAGAAAATCCCCAAATGTGGACAAGAAAGCAGCAATAAAGCAAGGAGGGGGGATGGACCGAAAAGAATAAGTAAATAATAATTGAAAGTTTTCTAAGAGGATGGCATGGCGAGTTGAAGAGTGGGGCTGATGGGGTGTTGAGGGTGTTTTCTGGTTAGAGGCATTTGTGAGTATGTGTGCGAGGGTAGGGTGATAAAAATGGCTCAACATAAAGTGACACTCGCCAAAATATGTCTTGAAAAAAATGGCGGGTGTCGAGGTGGAAATTAGTTCCGAGTACCCGAGATGTCAGATAAGAGTCATCTCAATTCATCTGAGTAGAAAGTATTTAGCGACAGATATAAACTTCTTTTGTCTGAATTTATTTATTGCGGACTATTATCCTCATCTTTCTTAACTGTTGTTTCACGACGTTTCGAACAACTATTCCTCTGGCCTTCGTCAGGTGGTAACCGCGACGGGATAGGAACTCCGAATCTCCTAACTGCATTCTCAGTAATTACTATCATCCATGGTTGTTGTCGTCTCACCACGTTTTGGCCAAGTAAGCCTCTGGCCGGCTTTTCGTAGGATTGAAACTGCTATCTTCAGACAATTCTCACCTAGAACCGTAGAGATTCAACACTAGATTTAAGAACAGTAGTCCAAGGAATTCAAATAATAGAGACACATGCTGGTCTTTTTTTGCATAGTCGCTTCTTGCCGTCGTTTCATGGGTGGCCGTATTTACTCGTGGTTGTCGACTTTTTAACTGAGACGAATAACAGTTCCTTTTTTTACAAGTTGGTCACCACTTATCAAGGCCCGGAAGCCACTCGGGGATAAGTTTTATTGCGTGTACATTACGTAAAGTGTCTTACTTAGGGGGGCGGTCCATCAGGAATTTGTTTATGTTAGACTTGAAGACATCCAGGTTGTAGCCTGGTGGGAAACAGGCAAACGGAATAGAGTTCCACAGGCGTGCACTTCTAAGAAAGAAGCTTTGTTCATGGAATCTACGTTTTGGTTTTGGCACAGATAAAGAGTGGGGAAAATTTTTGACAGTGGTTTCAGCTAGACGGGTGTTTTTCGTTTTACGTGAAAGATTGGCGAGGAGGGACCGGGGATTGGAGCTCAGACGAGCACTTGCCATCGAAGTAACGATAAAACAAAGACAGGCTCGCAACATCTCACCTGTGGGAGGGAGGTTGCAGGGAAGAGAAACGGGAATCCCCCACTAAGCCACGAAGCCTATTTTGTACTCATTCAAAGCATCATAGGCTGTTTTTAGCAGCTCCTGCCCAGATGTGGCAGCAGTACTCCATCCTTGGACGTACTTGGCTTTTATATAGATAGAGAATTGCATCAGCAGTGAGATATCTTCTGGAGCGGTAGAAAGGCACGAGGAGACCTACGCTGAATTCTTCGAGATTTTATTGGAAAAGAACAAACTTGAGAGAAAGAGAGAGAGAGAGAGAGAGAGGGAGAGAAAGAGAGAGACTAATGACAACTGTTTTCCTTTTTAAACTAACTATCTAACAAAATGATTTTATGCGCAGACAGAGTCACCTGTAACATTCCACTTAGATTATTTCTACATCATGTGCATGTCCGCTTTTCTACTTCAAACGTAGAGACTGATTAGAAAAACTTTGTTTCTCTCGCTCTAAAATGTTACGCAATATCAGATATCGATCGCTCGATTACTGCTTTGTCTACGGAGTTTAACGGACGTCTCGACCTTCGCTTGAACTTATATCACCCATCTTTGGGTACAATTATGTTTTTAGATAGTTTATCGTGATGTGCACTAGAGATGACCGTTAGGATTTTTCTTACTATATAAGAGTTTCCTAGATTAAAATTAATATCACATTAAAAACACATAACATTAGTATTGTTTTTACTAAGTAATGCTTGCTTTTTTATGTTTTGCAAGGTCGTTACTCCTAGCAACGTTTTATACACACAAGACGTTACGAAGAACTGTCTTCTTTCCGTTCAAGCCAGGTTCTTTTATCCGCCTCAAATCCCGCTCATTTTATGGGTTTATGCACGACCTTCGTAATATATGTCGTTATGTCCGTGAGCTAAAAAATGACGTCATAGCTGAAGTCATTAGCAAGCAAGATCTATCGAACAGTCAGAATGTCGGAAATGAATGAAAAAATTTACAAAAAGCACTAAAAAAACTTTAAAATTACATTTAAAAAATAAAAAAAAAATAAGGGAATGATGATTTGTACTGAAACTCATTCAATATTTGTTTTAAATTCTAAGCAGATAATTTGTGCGTTTATGCATTAAAAGTAATTGAACATGTCGTTGTTTCATGGATTTTAGAAACAAAAATTCGTTCATTATTTACTTATAAATTACATTTAAAAAGAAGACAAGAAAGGAGCACGATTCGATTTAGAGTAAAACTGAACTTTATTCAATATAAATAAAAAATATGTATGTGAAATTACGTATGTTTGAAGCAGAAGACAATCAAATGTCGCAAAACATGAAATATGAATTTAGGCAATAAACATGTTTTAAACAATCAACTAAAAACTTAAACGATAAATATATTTTTAAAATCAAAACGAACAACAACATTGAACAATAATATATATTTTTAAATGAACAATAACATTTGCCAGGAAATGAACCAATTTTAGTGAAATTTTAATGAAATTTTCAGTCTTTATTAAGTAACTAACCTGAGTTCCTGGCGGTGCTCGGGTGTTTGGAGGTGTGTGTTTAGCAAAAAAAAAAAAAAAGAAGTTGTAGTAGTCAGGCAGGCTCGAACCCGTGACGTGAAGGCGGAATAGAAAGTGAAAGAAAATCTGAAGTTTTATCGCTACTTCATGACGGGGCCGGTAGTTCGGAACGTTAAAATTAAGTGAAATCAATCCAACCGATATGATGACTTGCAAAAATAACGACGCAAAAAACGATATTTGTCGCCCGAAGATTCGAGCTTGAAAACGATATTGATCTCGTGAAAATCCGTCGCCTCAGTCGAAAGTTTTAGGGAGACATATAAACAAACATACATGCATGCATACATTTAAACAGACAGGTGAGATTTATAATATAGACGAGGCTGAGTGCCCGGCGTTAACCGAGTGTTTGGAGGTGTGTGTTGAGCCAAAAAAAAGTGGTAGTAGGCAAACAGGCTCGAACCCGTACTGCGAAGAGGAAAAGCACGTGAAAAAAGTGACGTCTTTGCTATTGCGCCCATCGCCAAACCGAAAGTAACGTAGGTTTA
Source organism: Euprymna scolopes (assembly GCF_053919585.1). NCBI lineage: Eukaryota > Metazoa > Mollusca > Cephalopoda > Sepiida > Sepiolidae > Euprymna > Euprymna scolopes. The sequence goes on along the minus strand of NC_136513.1, from coordinate 22,006,122 downwards.
AATGAAACTAGACAATCGAAAAGAGGGAATGACTTTCAAACAAATAAAAAAAGAAGAAAAAAAGCGTCCCCTCCCTATAAAAAGTTCCCAGATGAGGGTGATAGAAGTAATGTTTTGGGCCAATTTTTCGATATTTGTCGTCCGAAGGGTCGATCTTTGATAGGATGCTGATCTCCTGAAAATCCGTTACCTCCGTCGAAAGTTTTAGGCATACATACATACATACATACATGCCTACATACATACATACATTTAAACAGACAGGTAAGATTTATATTATAGAAGATGATCACGGAATATAATTAACACATTATTAATTTTAAAATCTTACTGAAAAACTATTCTTTTGTGTAAATAAAATCACCTAATAGTAAAAAAAAAAACGCATGAATTTAATTTTGCTTTTTTTATGAAAAGAAAGCACCGTAGATTGTAACAATTAAAAAGATATTTATTTTTTCAGGAACATTATGCAAAAAAAGCCCCTAAAACCTGTGTTAATAATATCGTACATTTTACATGCAATAATTCAATATCATCGTTGCACGCATGAACATTTTTCTTTGTAATTGTTTTACACGTATATACTTTTTTTGTCCTTTTATAGATTAACTTTGGCATATTATATTTCAAACACAATCAAAATTAAGACGTAAAGTAAAAACATAATAATGATTAGCCTTTTTAAATAACATAGAGGTCGGGTTTTTTTTTTCAGTTATTTTTTCCATACTAATCGATTCGATTTGCCTGTTTACTTTAGCAGCTCGTCACAAGTTCTTTTTCAAACCGAATTAAAGCTTTAAATTTCGTTAAAACATATGAATCTAATCCAGGTAGGTAGAAGAGTAAGTTGGCTTGCTTTTGGTAACATTTGTTTTTATATTTTTTAATTATTGACCTTTTTCTTTCGTTTGTTGGCTTCTCTGCTAAATCCCACAAAAAGGTTCTGTCATCAGACTTTATCGACTTCCTGTTGTTTCTTGGGACACGTCACCAGATGCATAGGACCAAACACAATGACTTAAGCAGGTTATATGACGTCAGTGCTTAGATCATCTTCATATAACAGAGGGCCGTGGCGTATTACGTTGTTTATGTCTTCTTGCATATTCTTCTTCTTTTTTTTTTTTTCTTTTTTTTTTGCTTTTTTCCATATGCGAGTGACAGGAAGAACACGCCCTTTGTATATTTGCGGTAAGATTATTTGTGATATCGCTACTACATTATATAATCCGCAAAATATACGTCATTCGGCATTAATAAAAAGCGAATTATGTTTGCTGAAGAAATGTCTTATAACAATCGTCATTTTCCTTCCCCACTACACCTCCTGGTGCGCCTGATTCTCGAATACAGTATTCAAGCCACATCCCTCTATTACGTGAAAGACGTCCAGCGTCTCGAACGGGTTCAACATCTGGCGACGAAAACGGTGGCTAGACATATAGGTCTATCCTATGAGCAACGTTTAAGGGCTCTACATTTTTTTTACCCCTGAGCGCAGGAGGCTTCGAGGCGACCTCATCCTCGCCTACAGCATCTTTTCTGGACTGTGTGGCCGGGGCCGGGACCCGTTCTTCAACCTTGCATCGGGTCGTGGGATCCGTGGGCACGCGAAATAGGTCTAGCTTCGACGGTTCCGGAAGTTTCGACGCCAAGCAGCGTTCTCGGTTCGAGTGGCATCTCCGTGGAACCAGCAACCCGAGAATGTCGTAAACCAGCCCTCATTACAGGGCTTCGGGGCGGCTTTGAACAGACCCTGGTTGAACTTCTACAGTTTTCTCCTTGTATAGTTTGTACATAGGCCCTAAATTCTCACCGACTTTTTTCCTTTGTAAATAACAATCGCTTGTGCGTTTTTTCTTTGCCTATTAAATTAATAAAAACTAATAAAGATGTTATTATTAAAACGGGGAAATGTAATATTGAGGGGGTTTCAAATGGCACCAATCGGTTTTATGTTGCATTGTCGTGGGGTTATAACATCCGACCAATTAGAGAACACAGCCCATCTTTGATCTTGTTTGGCGGAAAGCTGCAACGAAAATTCTACCACGGACAACTGACCTTGGGTTTATTTCGACAATCTTTATTCCAAATGTTATTCCCATTTTGGAAAGGTTGAACGCTGATATCGTCCTGTCTACATCTTAATTATCGATGCTGTCCCTACTGGGTACCATCTCGTGTTTCGACCGTCTCTCCTGGCCACATGTAACAGACTCAACTAGCTAACTTTCTAAGGTGCCTCCCAACTCGTTACGTCATATATCTACGTCATATATCTACGTCATGTATCTACGTAATATATCTACGTCATGTATCTAAGTCATATATCTACGTAACTACAATCCTTGTCTGATCTTTTGTCACGTATCTCTGTTTATTAACACCAAACATTTCAATCCTTCTAAATATTTTATTCTTTTAAATTTTAAACCCTTCTAAACATTCTAGTGTTTGAAATATTTCCGGCTTAATTATTTCTACATTAAATTCCAATCATATTTCTAAATATTCTCCCGTTATCAAAACACTTTATTATTTCCATAACCTTACCACCAGTTCATATGTATATCAGTCATTTCTTTCCCTGGACATCCGACGTTGCCCGGGTCAATATAATACAATATGTAAACGCATTTATCGTAGTTACTTACACTCTCTTGTGCAATACTGAGTAGTGTTCATTTCCACAAAATATTTTCTTTAAACTAATTAAAAAGCATTAGAAGCGAGTATAGATTAAAACATGCATACACTAATATTACATCAATAATTTTCATTGAATGGATATAAACTAATATGAACTAGCAGAATCCGTGGAAATTCCACGGTAGTTGGAAATTTTTTAAACACATTATAAATAAAATGAGTAAAAAAAATAAAATAAATAACGACGAATGTAAAACAATTTGTAGCAAATTTTTTTAGCCTTTAAAAACTAAAAAGAATTGATTTAAAAATGTACATTTTTTAATGAGAATTCAACATACAACACATTTTTTTGTTTTGTTTATTTTCTGAATATTTTGATATATAATTATAAAAAAACAAATGTCATTCAACTTGCAATTTTTTTTTAATTTTAAAAAGAAGCAATAATAAAAAAAAATTTACAATATCTTCTCAACATGACTTTTTTTAAATCTCTCTCTATTCTTTTTTCTATCTTCTATTCTATCTTTCTCTATATAAATAAAATGAACTCATTTTTTCCCGTCGGATTTTGACCTTAATAGGATTAAAAATCAAGATATTTCATGCAAATATAATATGCACAAACGGCAGAACAATATCTGAGGTGTGTTATAGGCTTATTATTTCTCAAATTCCTCGATAATCTTAGATTTCTATACTTTTTCTGCTGAGAAGTCACGGCTAAAATCGGTTAAGATCAATGGAAGTGGTAAAATATTTTCTCTCTAATAAATTCCTCCTCCCCCTGCCACCACTTAACACCGTTTGGGGATCGTTCACAAGGAACAGTTGAGTAGAGACCACCGGTTTGGCTTCGTAGTTCTTGCATGTGAAGTTATTTAAAATCACTAAACTAAGCTGCAGTGCTCTGTGGCGTAGTGGTTAGCGTGCTGGACAATTCACATTATATTTTCACGTTCGCGCCGACCTACCGTAGTCGTTTTTTCTTTTTTTTTTCCTAAACAACTGGAATGGACTTTTCTTGGTGGCCGAACTGTTAACGTTGCAGATGTTTTTTTTTTTCACACTTTATTTTCCTACTTTTACTCATGACTCCGGGTTTGATCCTTCCTACTTACCTACCATAACATTTTTTAAACCCCCCCCGTCCCGGAAACAAACACTCGGGCAACGCCGGGTACCCCCGCTAGTTAAAAAATAAAATAGTCAATTTGAAACCGTAAACAAAGAGCCATGTATTTTCTTTTAATTTCTGGAGTAGAAATAGTTTTAATGAGTTTTAACTGATAAAGAGCGACTATAAATGGAGGTAATTCGTTTCTTATGAATTTAATACTTGCGATGATGGTGTTTTTTTGTGACACTGGACATACGGACAAGTAAATCAATATTTAGATTATAAATATATAAATATAACCCTATAGGTGTTTGTGTATGTGCATGCGTATGTATATGTACTTCTTGTATGTTCGTTTGTAGGGAGTAGGGCGTACTTATGTCGAAACATACATTTAAGTGCGTGTATATATATATATATATATATATATATATATATATATATATATATATATATATATATATATATATATATATATATATATATATAACTCTCAACAATGCTACGTCTCCCTCCTCTGACTTCCTTTGTGGTTTCTTCCCCGCTGGGCATGAAAACATTTCAAAATAGATTACCCTAAAGTCACATCTCTATTTCTATTACCCTTTATCTATTTAAGGGGTCGGGGGGAGGGGACCCCTTAATTCCTAACGTAAAAAAAAAAACACGTGAAATGTCACTTTGAAATAGATAGCATTTGGTTATTTGGTCTAAAAACGAAAAAAGAGGGAAAAAAGCAAACAAAAAATATGACCGAAGTGCCGAAAACTTCATCGCAGTTTTGGCATTGTTTCAAAGTATATGTTGCATACGGGGGCGTTTATCTAGGGTGAAAAAAAAAAAACCCAGTCCAATTCTATAATACGAATCTATATATCTATAAAAGTGAACGTGTCTGTGTATCTGTCTGCTTGTGTATCTGTCTGTCTGTGTGTCTGTGTGTACATTTCCCTACGCAATAACTCTGTCAATTTTAAGTCTACAGACTCGAAAGCGGTCAAAGTTAAAAAAAAAATTGACCACGTATTTTTTTTTTTTTTTTTACTCAACATACATCTCCAAATACCCCGGCAACGACGGGCACCCATGCTAGTATATATATATATATATATATATATATATATATATATATATATATATATATATAAGAGCGAATCACTCTTTATCAAGACCCGGAGGCTATTCGAGGATAAAGGTTAATCAGTATCACATGTAATGATCAGAAGTAGTAGAAATTGGCTAGATTTATATCATTAAAAAAAATGGTTTACCCTGGATTTAAAACTGATCATGGTCAGCTGGAAAGCAGCCTCGATGTATAAAGTTCAGTAGGTTGGCATTATAGGAAAAAATCTTTGTTTATAGAATTTGTGTTTAGTTTTAGGCACAGATGGAGAGTAGGGGGAATTTTTTACAGTGGTTGTAGCTAGACGTGTGCTTGTTGTGAAAGTTTTGCAAGTAAGGGCGTATAGTTTGAAGCTCAGTTGAGCACTTGCCATGAAACAACGATTCAGCGTATAAAGACTCGCAAAGAGATTGAAAGACGAAAAGGGCATCGCCTATTAGATTTCAAATCCGGTATTAAACGATTTGTATCTTTCTATTACGTCTTTATGACCTACATTCAATCGTATGTGCCCGATTTAATATATATATATATATATATATATATATATATATATATATATATATATATATATATAAAAGTGAAAGCGTCTGTCTGCCTGTGTGTGTGTCTGTGTACATTTCACTACGCAATAACACTGTCAATTTTCAGTCTACAGACTCAAAATTTCATATACAGGGTACTGAGATTTGGGAAATTCTTTGTAATCGGTGTTCAGCAAGGAATTTGGCTGTTGAGGGGTCAAAGTTCAACGATTTGGGCTTTTGAGAACTGTACCAAACTCCTCCGACAATTTTGGGTCTAAACACTTGAAATTTTAGATATAGGTTACTTGGACATGGATCTAACTTAATAACTTGGTTTGAGCCCGACACTATAAATGTTAAGAGGGCATAATAGGGATCAAATAACAAAAATTACTACTTTGGTCTCTACCAAATTACTCAGACAATTTCTGGTTTAAACATTTGAAATTTTACATAAAGGGTATTCAGAGATAATGTAAGCTTTTTAATCGGTTTAGGTCGAAAATATAAATGTGTGCATGTATGTATGTATTTATGTATGTATCTTTGCATGTCTGCCTAAAACTTTCGACAGAGGCGACGGATTTTTACTAGATCAGTATCGATTTGAAGTCGAACCTTTTAGACGACAAATATGGAAAAATTGCGTAAAAACATTAATATCTTCACCTTCAACTGGGCACTTTTCCACAGGGGAAGGTCGCTTTTTTCGCCGATATTTTCGAACGTCATCCTCTCCTTTCGATTGTCTAGCCTTAATTAAAACCTACGTCACTTCCGGTTTGGCGGTGGTCGTAACAGAAAAGACGTCACGTTTCCCCCGTTCTTTTCCTCCTTTGGGGTACGGGTTCGAGCTTGCCTTCCTCCCAACACACGCCTCCAAACACCCGGGCAACGCCGGGCTGAAATGCTAGTATGAAATATTTCTGTTATATATTGTCGATGGGTAATTTATTTGGAGTCAAAAGGAAACAATGCAAACAATAGATCTACAATATTCATGCAAATAATACTTTTTCCAACACTACTGGTATTATATAGGCAGGGATAAAATGTGCCATATGTTATATATTGTGGAGTAATGAGTCAGGTGGAAGATATTTAAACAGTTATATTATATAGTGAGATATATTAAAACGTGTCATATGTTGTGTGTGGGTGGTTATATATTTTTCTTATAACACTTGTTATAAACGTATAAATTGTATGTATGTTGTTTGTCAAAGGATATGATATCGACGTATAGACTGAGTCATGTTGTATCAGAGAGTTATCACACGGGTATATATTACAATTCATATTTACATAAGGTATCATTTTTTTATAAGAAGAATAATATATGTTTCATACCTTTCTTTCTTGAAGAGTTCTTCTATCTTCACTGCTAAGCTCCTTAATGAAACATGAAATGACCAACATCATATCCAATTGAAACCTCTGTTCTCCCTTCTTTTGTGAAACCACTGAACAACACTTTATATTTTTTAAATATAAATTTATTTCAGCTGTCTCAAATGGTCTTCACAAGAGTCTACATTTCTTCTACATGCTTATTCTTCCCTATCCTCGCTTCCTGGCGTCAAGTACGTCTAATCACTTGCTTGATCTAACCCCAACTCTTCACTCTGAACTTCCCAACCCCATGACCTCACTTCCGGTGACGTAACCAATTAAAAGACACGTCTCCTTAACGTGACCTCCTCTATCACGTACGCTTGTTCAAGGTTATTTTGTTTATTTAATTTATGTAAACACCTTCGACTAAAAACCATTGCTACACTTTATTCTATAAACAATAAATAACTCCCAATATAAACTATTTTAAGAATATCATTGAATAGATAGATAGACAGATAAATCGATAATAACTAATTAACTTTTAACAAATGTCAACACTGATACCAAAAGCCATATAATTGTTCATAATCTCTTCTGAACACAAGCGAAGTTTAGTCAGTATTAATCTGAATTGTCACTGAGGATATACAGGTTGATTGGAAATTAACTCGATATTATTAAGAGTTTGTCATTTATTACTAAAACCAACAGGGAGACCCGACGTTGCCTAGGATTGAATGACGATCAACAAATGTTTCACCCTCCTGTATTTTTATTATCATTGAAACTGGTGAAATCGCCGATATAAAAATCCAATCGACTGATTGCTTGATATAGTTATGGACACATCGCGGTGCACCTACAAAAAGGTTTCATATGCTTTCTCGCAGTGACTTACTTCACAATATATTCTAGTTTACACTGTAGAGAACCTCCTGTTGGTTTTAGAAAATTATTTTTAAAGATAAGCGGCTTGAATTAAAGTTTTAAATGCAAAAGGCAATTGTCCTCTAAACAGAAATCTTTATTTCGAATGCGCCGCAGTCATATAAAAAATACATGCTAAAATATTCCTAAGAGTGCATCACTCACCTAGGTCAAAAAGCCACTCGAGGATAATGATTAATGATCCTATTCATAACAGGAATAATCTGAGACGCCACATCTACTCCAGGAAAGAATCCGACTTAAGAAATACCCAAATTCATTTGCAATTCTTTATTTCATTACTATATTTATCAAGACATATTCATTGGAATTAAACGCTGAGTGGAAAACTACAATTCCATTTCAGTGACAATGTCCAAATTTATAACAGAATACTTGTTGTTTGTCCGAAATTTCACCTATATTAAAGTAAAAATAAAAATACAGAAAAATCTTTATGATATACGTGACCGACATAGCTCAATTAGGTCATATTCACAAAATCAAATGAATTCATAAAGTAGATTCATTTTTTATAAAGAAAATGGCTTTTAAAAAGATTAATAAGAATTCGTAAGCATTACAACTTAAATCTTGCAAGTTTCAATTATTGTTGAGCTATCTTCTGATCTTTTTAGATTATTTTCAACATATTTGATTCTCTTATTTAAAAATAAAATCAGTTAATTAATTTACATAACTTTTGGAATATGATATTGCGTACATCATACAGATTATTGCTTATTTTAGTTTTTTCATATAATGCGGGTATTTTGGACAATAACTTATGTATTTGTACATATATGCGTGAATCTGTGCATTACGTGTATCGTTGTGTATGTATATAAGTGGAATTCTGGATAACTGACAATTGCAATCTACCCTGATGAATTCAGGTTACTCGCATTAGACATTTCTGGTACTCAGAAGTAACTCGCCATTTTTCAAGACATATTTTAACTACTGCCTTTTTATATTTGACCATTTTTTTTCATCTGGCCTTCACACACACACAAATGCATCTAAGCAGTAATCACCCCAACACACACTCAACTTTGACTCCCAGCGCTACCTCTTAAACATCCACGGAATAGTTTTCAGTTGAGACATTAAGAACCTATTGAGAAAACAGTAAATGATTGATATAATAGACCAAGTTCGACATAGAAAGTGAAGACAACTATGCTATAATCTGCAAGGAAGCAGTTCCAAGCTAATATTTTTCACAAGTCAGAATCCCTTATGTAGAAGCTCTGTTCGTTGAAATTTAACTTAGCACTGGGAACAAGGAAAAGGAAACGAATCGTATTATTCGAATTATTCGGACTATTCCTTTTTTTACGGTGCTACAACCTGGACACTCACCAAAAGATTGGAAAGAAGCTAGACGGCACATACACCCGTATGCTACAAACAGTGTTAAATATACCTTGACAAGATCATGCGACGAAGCAACAACTTTATGGCAACCTACCTGCCATATCTACTACCATCAAGGAGAGATGTCTACGATTTGCCGGTCATTGCCAGAAGAGCAAGCAAGAGATGGTGCGAAACGTATTACCGATGACTCCACGGCACTAACGCACGAGCATAGGATGACCTAGATTCATGTACATTCAGCAGATTATACATGACGCACACTGTGATCCTAAAGATCTGAACCGGCTGATGGAAGACAGTGAAGTCTGAAGAGAGAGAGAGAGAGAGAGAGAGAGGGAGGAGGGAGTCACATTGTTCCAGGCAATATCTTGAGTGTTATTTACACATTTCAGTCGATGTAACCTACGATCACTTTCAGTGTATTTTGTCGAACTTAGGATTCTGCACGGAATTTCGAACGGAACCCTTCATTTAATGACTGTGTAGAAATCTTAATTATTCGCAATCGCAATTTTGAGAGTGACCTGCATGCAGGATTGAACCTTCAATCTCCAGAAGATTTTACCGTTGTTCCACGGTTCATGTTTGACGAGAAAAGAGCATGATACCCCTGTAGATTAAATAAAGATTCTATTCGAAATTTCGTGTAGATTCTTGAGTTTGACAGAAATATTTCCGAACCCTTCATAATTGGTTTATTCATTTTTTGCGGACTGTTATCCTCATCTTCACGCCGTTTCGACCAGCATATTCTCTAGCCTTTTTCAGGTGGTTAATCGCGACGTGATAAAAATGCTAAGTCGTGTAACTGCTTCCCACAATTGTTGTCTCACCACGTTTTGGCCAACTAACCTTTTGGCCTGCTTTGGGTAGAATTCAAACCGCTATCTTCAGACAATACATACCAGAAAACGCAGAGACTGAACGCCTCTATCCACTGCGCCACGGGCACCATCCGAAGAAGACAAGAAGATTTGTTGGCCGAAACGTGGTGAAATAACAACAACTCTGAAGATGAGGATAGCAGTCCGCAAAAAATGAATACACCAAAGATTACATCTGACCGAAATTAGAGGTATCATCGATTGGAACATTGTGAAAAAAACATAAAACAAACAAAAAAAAAACAAGAAAAAAAACAACAAGAACAAACAAACAAAAAAAAAACAGCAAGAATAAAAAACGCTCAACATGAGAACAGCAGTTCAAATACTCAAAATTATACGAATTACCAATCCCCATCGCTAAAATTCAAAAACGACCACAAAATAGGATATTTCTCTGTAGTATCATAACGAGTTTGGATTCGTTGGGTTAGGCAAAAAGGTTTACTTATTCTAACAAGTAATTGATCTTTTACTAGGCTCCTATCTATAACTCATGCCCTCGCTTATTGTGTGTTTATTTTATTAATCTCTAATATTGTTTAATGTCTTTATGAGCATTTTCAGAAAGAGTTACTCTCTCTTTTCAACTCATTTCGATAATCTGCTCACACATTCATTAAATTCGATTCCCTAAAATTCCTATAGTCGTTTGTGGCACGTGAGGTTCTGTTTTTGCATTTGGAGCTGTTACATGAACATTTATGACCGGAGAAGTGGCATGCGCTACCAGAGGCACTGAAAGCAGCAATTTAAACGACTCTCACCATGTCATGGTTCGTGAAAAGTTACGCCTACGATTTACAGTCAAAAAGCCAACCTTGGGCGCCACACAATTTGATTTTTCAAGACTTAAGTATCAGCAAACATTCAAACGATTTCTGCATAAATAATAGGTTTCATGCCTTTGCTGTTTCCATGTTGATGCGTATCCCCCGAAAACGTTTGTCGATCCCTGAAACGTAACGTATGTAAGATAGCAACAGAAATGCTCTGCACGACTAAGCGACATTCAAAGGAATGGATTTCCAGCAACACGATTGAACTAGTGGATAAAACGAAAGTTCGTTTTGGCAATTCGAATGCATACAAACTCAGCGTTCAGTTGCTGACGATATAGAGCAAGCGGCGCCAGTTGCTAAATTCCACAAGTTCTATAACTTTCTCTCATAAACCGTGCACGGGGAACAAATCAGCAATCAACCAAATTACCCTGACCCTTATTGGTGACTGTTCTTGAGGACGGTATAAACAGTTGGAAAAGGTCATTTTATGGACTTACTGACCATGACCACTCTCAATTGTCACACTTCGACTATGTATAGTTGTTATACAGATACTCCCACCGTCGATGAAATAAGCAACGTGATCGCTTAATTGAAGAATGGTTAAACGCCTGGAAATGACGGCCTTATGGTGGATATTTTGAAGCAGTGTCGAGACACTATTGCAGTCTTGATGCATCATATCGTTGCATATGTATTGGATACTGAATATCTTTCGCAAGACTGGAGTCATGCGCTTCTCTTTTCCTATTTCAAGAATAAGAACGACGCCGGTGTAGCAATTTCATAGGCATAAGTCTCACTGATATGGCATCAACGGTTTCGTATCTTCAACTTGGGATTTTTATCCTCAGCCCCTAAAATAAACAGAGATTAGTTCATCCCTGTAATGATCCGGTCCTTCTTGATTTTGCAGTGGGAGATTAGTTCTGTGCAGTTCTAGGAGGTCCACCCTCCCAGGCCTTGCCTTCTCTCTGTAAAAGGGATAGTTTATTGCTATAAACGCACGAGGCGCTCTTACTGGGGAATGCCGACGCGGCTGCCCAAGCATTTTTTTGCAGGTCAGAGTGATCTTATTCTGGGGCGCTGACTTCTCAAGCCCACTTTCGGACCCTGGTGTCTACGTTCTTGTATTGGAGTAGAACTATACAGCCTTTCGTGTCTATGCTGTTGAGAAGATTCTAAATCTGACCGTAGGTCCCGTCCTTATAAATGAGGCCTCTGGACTGGTATGGGAGTGCACGAATCAAATCTTCATTTTACGAAAAACCTTTGAATTACACTTGTACTACCAACACCGCACGACAATTTGCTTTATGAATTTTGCTTGTGTGGACCGAGATGCATTATTAGAGATAATGCATGCAGATGGATTCCCACCCAAGCTGCTTAACCTCAACAAAACATTATTGTTCCATGCGCACAAAAAGTCCGTTGTTATGGTCGGGGATACGAGTTCTTTTACATCCACTGGTTCGAGTTAGACAGTGTTGCGTTCTTTTTGCCCACACCGTTTAACTTGCTGAGTTTCCTTATGTCTCTGTTTACTGCAACTTCGTCCTGACTGATGACATAGCCAGTCTTGGCGAAAATTTTGTCGGGCTCTAGTCAGCCATAAACAAACTGCGTTACTGCGATTGGTATGAAGATGAATGCTTTGAAAACGAAAATCCTCTCAGCATGATTCCTATCCACTGAGAAACGCACGCTTCTTCTCAATGCGGATATCCTAGAGGAGGTCGATCGCTTTAAGTACTTGATCTTAATATTTGTCGGTACGTGCCAAGGGTACCATGATATCGACATGCGAATCAGCAAAGCCTGGCACGATTTCAATCGCATACAGCCCCGTCTGTGGTCTTGATCCGAGAACACAATAGGCTCGTAAGTCCAGATTTATCTAACCTTTTATACGGCTCTGAAAACGTGGTTGATAAGAGCTGCTAATCTCAAAAGGCTAGATGTGTTCAACCAATATTGCATCCGAAAAATTTTACCGGTCTGCTGTCACCATTCCGATACCTGTACAATTTTCGATTTTTCCGATTTCTGATTCCGATTCCAATTAATCGCCACAACACTGGATAAAAATATTTGTCTCTAATCGAAAGCTGGTATCACATCTTAATGTCGTTTAGGGCTTTTCGATTCTTCCTCTAATAATATGAATCGGGGAATCCTTGGAAGTTTCGGACATGTCTGGCCCTTCCGTTTCATTTGAATTAGGTATGGTTCGATTAGGTCTTATGAGACCATTATACCAGACATTTCACCTCCTTCGGGAAAGGGCTTATTTCTAGTCACCTTTAATACGTTTCACACAACCCCAACAGAGTCTAATAGGTTATCCAACAGGTCACTTTTTTTTCTAGTTTTTTCCTAGATGCAGATGAGCGCACCCGCTTTGAACTTGCACTTCAAAATTTTAGCTTTCTTTGGTTTTCGTCATTGAAGAGTTCGATTAGATTTGAAACAAAGGGGGAGAACAAAGAATTTTTCTGGAAATAAATGTAATCCTGTGTAAATAAACTGTTTGTTGTTTCAGTTTATTTCCAGATTTTACTGTAATACGAAATCTGTTTGTTTGAAACAACAAAAAAAAATCACAAATCTTTGCACTAGTGACTGTCTTAAAAATATCTACAAACCCTTATTTATCGTGAAATTGTTGTTGCAAACTATTTCGAAATTTTAATTTATTACGAAAAATATTTGTCCCCCCCACACACACACACACAAAGAGAAAGTTTTCGTTAAAAAATATGTTTATTCAATAAACGTACCGGTAATTCATGTTTTTTTTTTATTATGTTACTTTATTAATGTACTGGTTTTGAGCTTTTGAAAACTTTCGCAGAAGTTCTGTAAATTTCATGATTGTCTCCCCTTGCCCGGAATCGAACTCTTTAAAAACATTAAAATAAAATAAAAAATAATTTGATTACAACAATGGTAATTCATTAGAGAAAGAAAGAGTCGCCAAAAATACACCAAGAACTTCCATTGCAAGGAAATCTAGAAGAATGGGTCAACCAACAGCGTGCGAAGTATTTTCTGTGTGCATTCACTCAGTACTGTATTAATAAAGCAGGCTCTACAGATTGGCATAAAAAAGAGGGCCGCTCTAATATGATCAGGACAAAATTATAATGGATTCCACAGGTCAAGAATTGAAAAAGAATTTTAAAACGATGAGTGGTCTCCCCAATGACAACTAGTGCAGGTTCTGCCACACAGAAGTAGAGTATGAGCCACTTGACATCCAGCTGTAAGTTTCTGCTCGGGGACGGCTACTATACAATGTTACGCAATTGAGTGTGTAAATATATCCTGTAATAAGTTGAACATCGAATAAAGCAGCGAGTACTGGGAACATATACCAGAAAGAACAGTTGGTAATAAGTCATGCACCAACCACATGATTCTGCAATTAATACAGCTACAAATCTAACGAAAGCGGCGCTAATAAGCCTGGCATAGTGTCGTGGGACAGCACGAAGAAAGAAGCAACTTTAGTAGAGGTTAGTTACCCCAATAATTTTTATTATTATTATTATTATTATTATTATTATTATTATTATTATTATTATTATTATTACATTTTCACCCCAAACAAGGCACATTGCCACTTTGGTGTAGGGGGCTACTATCAGGGACATAAGCTACTGAGATACTATGTAGAGATTTCGGTTCACGTTACACTTGACCTTCTGCATGTCAGTACAGTTGGGGAAGCAGGAACTCGGAAGGGAATTCCAAAGTCTAGCGGTTCTGGGGAAGAAACTACTGGAGTAGTAAGATCTTCTACATATGGGGATCTCTACAGTATAAGGGTGGGATTTAGCTGCCTGTCGGGTTTGTCGAAGGTGTTTACGTCGTGGGAGCATAAGTGCTGGCAGTTCGTCAGAGCATTCGCCATTAAAATACTTATAGAACAGGCAGAGGGATGCAAAATTTCGTCGATGGGACAGAGGCTGAAGCTTAGATGCCAGTTCAGGACCTATCAGATTAGCTACTCTCTTTTTAACCTTGTCTAGGAGCGAGAGACTAGTAGCAGATGCACCATCCCAAATATGACAGCAATATTCCATATATGGGCGAATGGTGGCCTTATAGGACTAGATTAAACAGAACTGAAAGGGAAAATATAACGAGATACTAATGGTTTATGTTTGACATGGAAAGAAAATGAAATCTTATGAAGATATCTATCATTTCGGTAATTATGGGAGTAACTGGGCTCATGAAAACGAGTTTTAAAAAACTACCTGACAAATATACTCAGTGAACCAAGTGCAAGAGACATTTAAATAATTGCACGTAAAGGGACGACCGGAACCTTAAAAAAGATTTCTCGGTTGAAATATATGAGATTGCGGGTGAATATTCGGCATACGATAGGATGCCCCAACCCCTAACTTCAACAAGCTAATAAGACATTTAAAATGATAAAAAACAAAAAAAAAAAACAAACAAAAAACAGAAAATAAAAGGTGAAAAACATTTGCTTTCCTGTCTGTCACCGGGTCGCACTCCAACAGTTGCTCCTTTAAAGACATACGTGTCTAACCTTACGAAGTATTTGTCCAATGAAAGCTTTGTTTGGAATAATTATTCCATTTTCTGTTATTTAATTTTAATTTTTATTTTTATTTATTTTTTTGCAACAGTTCAATACGTTTGGTTTGTTTTTGTTTATTCGGTAGTAGAAGGCAAAACAAAATGAAACGTGTAGAAGTGCTAAATTAATTTAGAAGGTTAAATCGATAAAAAAATAAAAAAAAAAAACGCACGCGGCAAAGAGAATGACTGCTAATTCGCGTCGCTGTTCAAAAGCAGGTAATTGACATAATTATCAAACAATAAAACAGCACTACTTAAAGCAGCGTATGAAATTAAAATAACGAAAATAATAACGAGCAAAGAATTAAAACACTTAGCAATATAAAATAAGAATAGAGAAATCCTACAAAAAAAAAGGAGGGGGGGGGAAATAAGCGTAGTACCGTCATAAAAAAAAGTGTCGCGTAAAACGAATCAATTTTTTTTCAATTTTGTAACGGCGTTAAGTGCCGAATATAATTCACTAACGGCGTCCGTCGTTTGGTAAAGTAGAAAGGAAAAGAAAGAAAGAAGGAAAGAAAGAAAGAAAAGAGGAAGGAAATATCAGCGTGACAAATTGGGAAGAAATAAAAAGAAACAAAATTTTAAAAAAACGATTAACCAAGAAGATTAAAAAAATAAATAAATAAATAAATTAATAAATGGTGGACAGAAAAAATAATAACGCGAAAAAAATGAGAACACGTATAAGTGCGAAAATAAAAAAAAATCGTAAAACAAAAGCCAAAACACGCGCGCGCGCGTGTGTGTATGTGTGTGTATGTGTGTGTGTGTGTGTGTGTGTGTGTGTGTGTGTGTGTGTGTGTGTGTGTGTGTGTATCGTATAATTGGGTTTATATATCACCGTGCCTATGTATGTCTAGTGTATAAAAGGTAATACGTCTTCATGTAATCGATGCTCGTGTAGTGGTTAGACTTATAAGCACAGTTACTTTTCTTTGTATATGGGTTGTGTCTGTACATGTCGATCTGTTACATGTATGTTTAATGGTCTTTCTATGGAAGGTAGGTGTTTTTACATATTCACGACAATAACAAACGGGACAATAACAAATAACACATTTGTCCGCTTCACACAAACCTTATTTACTGTCTCCCCGTCCTGTGGCGGAAGGCACCTGAAATGAAAGCTTATTCTTTCAGATGGAACACTTAAAACGCAGAGTTATCATTTCCAGATCTTTATTTCCAAATGTTCTACGTCTCCGAGTTTGCAGCTCTTAACCATCTTCCTTGCAATTTCCTTAATTGCTCTGTAGATACTTTCATCAGACCATAGAGACAACTCCTGTCCGCTAACTCAGTGGCTAGTTAACTTCCAACTCGTCTCGTCATTACAGACTGACTGTTAATTCTGATTTCTCCTAGCTTACGTGTCTCCTGCGTCAGCCAGAATGGACAACATTGTCACGCAAACCACATCATTATTTATAAAACCAAATTCCAAACTAGCTTTGTTGATGCTTTACCTCTATTTATTTCTTGGGCCAAAATTCTTTTGTTTTACCATTTTACCCTAAATAATTTAACAATTAATCATAATAATCGTTCTGACCTTTGTCACTGCCTGCCACAACGCAACACAGATACTACGCTGTGATCATAGCTAAAGGACCACCATATATATATATATATATATATATATATATATATATATATATATATATATATATATATATATATATACTGTTTTAGCAAAAACCAAGATTTCAAAGAATGGATTGATAGCAACAAATATATATATATATATACATATATATATATATATATATATATATATATATATATATAACTACTTCATTTACTCACATATATTTAATATACGAAAGTATAGATTTATGCGTAAACTTTAAGTATTTACTTCAAAAGTGCTCAATAGGTAGGTAGAGCTAGTTAGTAATTTATAAAATATATATGGCGATTAAGCTACACTGAATATTCTGCGTTTCATCCGCTATAGGATTCGTCAGGCTTATGCGCATAAGCCTGACGAATCCTATAGCGGATGAAACGCAGAATATTCAGTGTAGCTTAATCGCCATATATATATTATATATATATATATATTAATGAAAACAAAAGGATGCAGTGTTTACCTGATATGCGCAATGGTAAACTTCAAACTAATATAGATAACAGTATTTATATATAGAAAATGTAATCTCAACAAATGAACACATATCTAAGGAAATGGCAGAAACACTACAGGGTGACTTCCAATCTGTAGGGGAATGGGGACAAAAATGGATGGTCACATTCAATACTGCCAACACTAAACTTGTTTCCTTCAATAACTACAAGAAACCTTTTCTATCACCAATAGCAATGGCCAAGAACACACTGCCTAAAAGGACTTCCTTTAAACTCCTCTGCCTAACGGTTACAGGCAACATTAACTGGAATATATACATTGAGAGCATTGTCAGGCTGCTGCAGAGAAGGTGTGCTCTCTCTACCGTTCCAGAAAATTACTTACGCCTGAAAGTATCCTGTACCTCTATAAGGCCACCATTCGCCCATGTATGGAGTACTGTTTACACATTTGGGCCGGTGCATCTGTTGCATGTCTCTCATTCCTGGGCAGGGTTCAAAAGAGAGTCGCCAACCTAATAGGTCCTGAACTGTCATCTAAGCTTCAACCTCTGTCCCATCGACGAAATGTTGCATCCTTTTGCCTGTTGTACTAATACTCTAATGGTGAATACTCTGACGAACTGCAAGCACTTTTACCTCCTCGACGTGACTATCCCCGGCAAACCCGACAAGCAACTAAGTCCCACCCCATTACAGTAGAAATCATTTTAAGAAAGCATGTTACTCCAATAGTTTCTTCCCCAGAACTGCAAGTCTTTGGAACTCCCTTCCAGGATACTGCTTTCCCAACTATACTGATATGTAGAAGTTCAAGCGTAATGTGAACAAACATCTTTCTTCTCATCTCCCTTCATAATGCCACCGCAAATTATGTCCCTGGTAGTAGCCCCCTACTTCAAAGTGGCACTTGCATTGTTTGGGATGAAGATTGAATTAAAAAAAAATTAAGCTCAATACGCCATAGAGAGTAGAGAAAGAAAATTAAAACTGTAAGTTGAACTTTACAATCAAAATTTATTGTTCAACTGAATACTCCAAAAAAACAATTTACAAAGTTCTTATTCCGTGGAGTTTCAAAGAAAGCTATTCTTGTTATTCTTTTCATTAGAGGACATAATTTCTTTATGTCCGGTGATGAGAAGACAATATATCAATAGTAACGGAAATGCGAAGTTTCATGAATTATTTCTTTTTTATGTTTTCTTATTAGATGATTGGAGTCATTCAACTACTTCTTGGTCCAGTTCTATTTATGCATATTTTCTACATCGTAGCATTTAGGATTAAAAAGTTCTTGCGAAACACATATTTATATATATATATATATATATATATATATATATATATATATATATACATATATATATATATATATATATATAGCAAAGGGGGGCGGCCGGCTTTATCGGGTTGTAAAATACGCTTAATTATGATATTTTAATCTGTGAAGATTTGGTTTATATTATTATATACATATGATTTTAAAAGAAAGCATTTGGGTGCTATCAGCTAGAATCGAAACCGAAAGTCAAACTGGAGTATTCAAAGGCGGCGGCTTTACCACTGTACCATCGTGACACGCATCTGCACCGGTTAAAAATACACTAAGATGAATGTACAAAATGTATAACGATGTTTTTTTTTTTTTAATTTTGAGTCCCTTTCTGACATTTGAAAAAAACCCCCAATCATTTGATGCCTCTAGCGCCGCTCTGCGACTTTTAGTTTTTGAACATGTGGACATAGACAGACATAATGAAAAATATATATTAGGTTGGTGCAAAATTAATGTCGTTTTTAGTTAAACGTCAAAAAAGACAATAATTTTGCACCAACCTAATATATATATATATATATATATATATATATATATATATATATATATATATATATATATATAGCCATGACCAAAATTGTGGATCACTTTAAAAAATTTTAGATAATAGTTTAAACCTACGTATTTAAAGGTTAAGAATTGTACAGTTAACAATTGTACCATTTTTCGCTTTAAACCTTTCTACCCTCTCTTTTGTCTGTGTTTCATTCTAAATTCTTCCAAGATTTAAAATGATTCACTGTCACACTAAAGGATGTTCATTACTTTTCAGGTGATACTTGATACGTGCTATAATAGTGTATTTAATTAGAAATGCCTGCAAAGAATCAGCTTTCAGAGATTAAAAGGGCAAAATTGTTGCTTTTTCTGCTGAACGATTCTTAGGTAGAAATTGCCAGGAAAATGTAATGTTCAACGAAAGGGTTTTCAAACATCGATTAAACGGTACAAGGAAATAAAGCCTTTAAAAAGCAGAAAAAAGGCGTAAAAGCCTACAACCTCCAGTGAAGATAGAGCTTTGAAAAGTACATCCCTTGCAGATAGGAAGAAAAGTTCTTCAGAGCTTGCTACTGAACTTACGGAGGATGCAGACAAAAAACATATCAGCTCACATGGTACGAACAAGGTTACTAGAAGTAGGAATATAAGGATGGAAAGCAATTAAAAAGTGCCTTTTCGACGCCTAGGAACACCAGGATTTTATCGGCCTCTGAAGACGCGTCCGGGGGGTATGGGGCGTCGCCGCGGGTCCGCCGGACGCCTACTGCAACCTGTTGTGTCGCTTGGGGCCGCCAGGAACCTTGCCGACCTGCCCGGTGTCGGTAGGCGTCTGGAAGTGCCAAGTCGACGCCGAGGACGCACCCCCACCGCTGACCGGTGTCCGGCCTCCCCCCGGGGGCCGAGCAGAGTGCCTCCCCTATTTCTGGTCGTCCGATTTTCCGACGTTGCGCCTACCGCTACCTGCAATGGAAAGCAAGTAAGAAGCCATACTTGTCTTAAGCTAACAAGAAAATTGACCATAATTTGCAGAAAACAGATGAAAATTGGATACCTGATGATTGGACCCAGATTGTTCGGCCTTAGATAAGTCACCTTGATGTAAGTTAAAAGCTTCCATTTGCTTAACCCCAAGAAGACATTTTTATGTGAATGCACATCCAGAACATTTGTCCAAAAGTTGTAAAAAATGCATTTTTTTATGTTCACCGTAGGTAGGGGGAGGCATTTCATCCTGGTTGTGTGGTACATAAACTCTGTAGTTGCATCGAGCTTCATAACTTAAAGGATTGGTATGAATAAAATGGTGAAATATAATCAAGTAAACATATTTCCTCATAAAAACACAATAGTTTTAATAGTATTAAACTTTTAATAGTTTTAATAGTACTAAACTTATTTGTTAATAGCATTAACTTTTAATAGTTTTAATAGTATTAAACTTTTAATAGTTTTAATAGTATTAAACCTATTTTTAATAGTATTAACTTTTAATAGCATTGATAGTATTAAACTAATAGTCTTAATAGTATTAAACTAAATGTATTAAACTTTGAAAAACTTTAAATAATTTATCTATATAAATTAACAGTAAATGTATGTATGTGTGTCTGTCTGTGTAGATATTTAACCGCTAAACTCTTAAACTACTGGCCACACAACATTGAAATTAACAGAACATAATAGCTATACACCAAGGATGGTTTATAATGAATAAGATCTTTCCTTGTATAAATAACCCATACAAAAGTCGCAAAGTACAAATGCAAAGTGTTAATTTCAACTTGCCGATATTTCTATTAGTTTACGCATATGTAAACTAATCACAGTTAAAATTTTATAACTTTTTTATATGCGTGTCTGCTTAGCTCATGGAATTATCGTTTAGTTTTAGGCACATATAGAGATTGAGGGGAGTTGGCTGCAGCTGTTGTATCTAGGCGAGTATTTGTTGCGATCGTTTTACAGGCGGACCATAGAGCCAGTCGAGCACCCACCATAAAAATGACGATAGAGCAGAGACGGACTCGGGAAAGTCTCTTCTGCGAGAAAGTGAGAAAGTAGAGAGGCGAAAAGTCATGATTTCAAAAGGAAAAAATGGAAAATGATTCGGGTGCCATCTGCTAGAATCGAAACCGAAACACAACAAAACATAGGTTCATGCTTTAAACTATGTCTATAAGTAAAGCAAAGACTAAAGCTTATTTGTATTCAAATTTGGTTGGTCTGTGGAAAGGAGTGTGGATTTTATTAAATACGCGCTTGTTTCCATAGCAACAAGGTAACAAGGAAGATAATTGCAAAACTCAAAAACTATTTCCAGTAATAATTTATTTTCTAATTTTTATCGCTTTTCATAATGTTTGGATATTTTCATTACTGCGACATGACAATTAATTAGACACCATTAGTTTTACTTGAAAATTCAATTTTCAAAGTTTGCTCTAATAACGTCATCATCATCATGCAGTCCGTCAATCTTGACGATGACGGGTTTGTACTTTGTCAAGCAAGAAAGGTATCTTTGGAGCTCCTTCTCCAGATATGGCAACAGTACTCCTGTTGAATGGGGGGGTACATATTGAGGATGATGGGGGTTTATATCAAGAGTGATAATGGCATTTATATACTGGAAGAGAGAGACATTTATAAAGGAGCTGAGACAGATTCGAATTCACCATTGATGGAATGTGTAATACAGTTCTTTTAAACAAATAACAGGGGGTGAATCATTACTTATGATGGAGGAGGCTGACAATTTATCTTGAAGGGAGTTATACAATGTTCATAAAAGATGATACACAAAACGCATTTACCTTTCCAGTTGACGACAGACGAAGACAACAGTTTACAATTATTAGATTATTTCTTTATTCATCAGCCGATTGATGATGTCAGGGGTTCAGGCCTTTTACTGTGACTGTGATGCTCCTCATTCTGACTACGAACCCCATCTCAATATATAGAGAATCTCCTTTGTTTGTGACGTCAGGGGTGTGCTGTTAACCAACGTGATAAAATTTCACGTGAATTTTACATATGTCTGTCTAAACACACTTTTGGCAAACAAAGAACCCCCAATTTTAATTGTTCAATATCTAACCTATTTTTAATCATTATCTATAAAATCGCATTGTCCATTCCTTTTACTGGCATATTTAATATTCAGTTATTTCTAAATGAATGAACTATCGATCCTTTTCTGACATAAATAATATTTAAAATAATATCTAAAAGAATAACAATCGACTGCATTCCTAGGATTTCAACTATCCATTATCTTTTAACACTTTCCTGCAAAGTTCGAGTCTAGCCTTTTCCTAATATCATTTCGCTTATCATCTAGTCTGCCTTTTTACTTACATGAGAAGGGGGACAGTCCTTCTTATGTAACTTCATATCAGAGTGTATTTGGCTCTTGTAGCGTAAATGTATGTCGTCGAGGGTGAGATACTTTCTGAAGCAGTAGATCGATCCCACCATTTGTTCAGTGATTTTGGCAACAGATCTAATTAGAATGTTTTTTTTCCGGAAACCAACACGTCGTGTCCAGTTTCAGTCGCAAAGGAGATCAGGACCAAAAAAAAAAAAATATATAGGAAACAACCCCAACTCGCTTGTTCTTTGTAACAACAGCATTTATTTCTCCATTCTCTCTTTACGGCTGTGACGCCCCATATAGTGATCGTCTTTCCGAGCGTTCTTCGCGCCTCGCACGTAATCGCGAACGTTATCCACGTCTCTGACGTGATTATACTCTTTCTCTTTTTGCATAGCTTTTTGTTCTTTCCCCGTGGCGTTATTTCGCATGCATTTACATATGTGTATCGGCGCAAGGTTACATGATTTAAATATTGGATTGCAGGTCAGGGATAAAGGTCAGTCCCGGAAACTTGTCAAAGAAAGATGCTTCTTCAAGACGAGCTTTTTTTCACTTCATTAAGACTCAGCAATGTGGCTGTAGTGCCTCTCCTTGATATAGGTAGTGCATCTGAACGACAGTAACGTGTTGAAAAATGCCAAAAAAAAACAGTTCTATCAATATAAATGTGATAAAATTGGCAAATCAAAAAGACGGATAAAACTTGAATGCTAGAAATGGGTCACCAGTTGGCAAGTGTCAATTCAAAAACGGAAGAAAATGGGAAGACATGAGTTAATAAAACATATTTACATCAAAAATTTTACAGATATCTAAAATATGCTTAAAAGACCAAAGTTTGTTGAGAAGTTTTAAAGTTCTTGAATAAGAAATAGACAATAACGTCAGAAAGTTCGTTTCAAAGTAGTGCGTATGTATGCGTGTTTACCTTATGTTTGATTGAGACCAGTGGAGATATAACGGTAGTTTTAAAGGAATTTAAGGGTGGAAGACTCCAGTCGATATTTAAAGTAGGCACATTGTTAGGGCTCAGAGTCAATAAACGTCGCAGGTGTCACCTGGAAGGATACTACTTTCATTTACCAAGTCATTGTTTTATAGGCTTAGTAAATTTGACACAGGATTAGTACTTCAAAATTGATATTTCATTGGTTGAACATATTTTCAGTTAGTACGTTCCTGTGATAACTAACTTGCTTCTGGGAACTGGGAGTGATGAGAAAAAAGGAATCCCAACGAAACAGAGAAAAAAAAGGTAACTCTTCGAGCCATTAACATTTTATCATTGATCCGAATCGCATCTTGATATAAAAATCCGAAGCAAAACTGTCATGAAAGAGACAAAAAGAAAAGAAAAAGAAAAAGTGAGCCGGACGAAAATAGAAAGAAAAAGAGTGTGCATGCATCGGCTCTCAAATTTTCCTTTGCTCATTCGTCTCGCACTTTTATTTCTAATCTACATGATTATATACAGCTGATCCCACGAATCGAACCTCTGATTTCAGTCACCATTAACGGTTACCATGTAATTTCTTAAAAGTTACGCACACACACACACACACACACACACACACACACACATATATATATATATATATATATATATATATATATATATATATATATATATATATATACTAGCAGTTCAGCCCAGCTTTGCTTGGGTCCCTATGTACTGTTCATAACTTTATGTTCATATGTATATATGTATGTTAAAAAGTTTGACCCATGTCCAGGTAACCTACAGCTAAAATTTCAAGTGTTTACCCCAAAATTGTAACCTACAGCTAAAATTGTTTACCCCAAAATTGGCGGAAGAGTTTGGTAGAGTCTGCAAAGATTAACTCTTTCAACTTTTACCTATTGGCAGCTAAATATTCTCGCAAAAACTAATTAAAAAGCTTGCTGAATGTCTGAATACCCTATATACCACAGTTCAAATGTTTAGACCTAAAATTGGCTGAATAGTTTGCTAGAGCCCGAAAACCGATTAAAAGCTTGCCCTGTGTCTGCATACATTTATGTAAAATTTCAAATGTTTGGACTAAAAATTGGCTGAGAGGTCACATTTTTTTCTTGGACCCCAATTTTGACAGTTGAACATTAATTGCGTTGGGCTCAAATCAAGTAAAACGGTTTGATCCATGTCAAGGGACCTATATTTAAAATTTCAAGTGTTTAGACCCAAAATTGGCGGAGGAGTTTGGTAGAGTTTTTAAAGGTCAAATCATTGAACTGTGACCCCTTAAAAGCCAACTTTCTGACCGAAAACCGATTAAAAAGATTTTCCTATGTCTAAATACACCTTATGTCATATCTTGAGTCTGTAGACTGAAAATTGATAGTAATTTGACAGGGAAATGTACACAGACAGACACACACAGACAATTTCACTTATATATATATATGTGTGTGTGTGTGTGTGTGTGTGTGTGTGTGTGTGTGTGTGTGTAAAGAGTGAGGAAACAGCTATAGTAGAGAGAGAAGCAATAAAACAACGAATAAACTAATAAAATGTTCCAACAATGTATTTGTTCTCCCGACATTTAAAGTGCTTGACAAATTTTTAGTTTCAAATCTAAAATTAAATATTAATAAAAAAAAAAAAAGAAAGAAACATCGCAGCAAACTGCAAGCAACCCAAGTTTAGAAGAAAATGGCGACCCTGCAGTCACGTGATTCCGTGTACCGAAACGACCCTGCATCACAACCTCAACGCGTAATTTTTGTCCACATTGTCACAATGGAATTTAATTGGAAGGTTGTGGTGGTAGTAATGTTGGTGGTATTGGGTCGTGATATAACGTACGGCCGTCGCCCCGCCCTGGTCTTCGTAATGCGCATGCTTGCTCTATGCAGGGGGGGGGATAAGCATAAAAGTATCGGAACTAAGATGGGAAACGAGCGGCGTTATTAGGGTTACGTTTTTAAATATACATCACATTGGTCTCAATACAGTGTAGTATCTGTTCTGATACTACACGTCACCTTTTCTGATCTCGATAATTGAATGAGAAGTCCTTCTAGTCTGAGGCAATTTATTATTTTTGTTTCTCTCCAGAGGGCACTTTTTGGGAGAGATGGATTTCCCCCACAATGAAAACAGATTTGGTGTCTAACTCTTTCTTTCGTGCGGAGGCAAGTGAATAGAAACACTGCTCAAAAGTTAAACGTAGCAAGAATAGTTTACGAGTAATAAAAACAAAATATGTTATTTTTTTTTTACATGGGGATCACCACTTATCAAAGCCCGTAAGCCACTCGGGGATAAGGGTTATTTTAATCAATGGGATAATATCGTAGTAATAGTTGCTATTGGAGATTTGATAAAGCGTCTTACTTAAGAGGGCGATTAATCAGGAATTTGTTTATGTTGGACTTGAAGACGTCCAAGTTGTAGTCAGGTGGGAAACAGGCAAACAGAAGAGAATTCCACAGGCGTGCACTTCTCAGAAAAAAGCCATGTTTATGGAATCTACGTTTTGATTTAGGCACAGATAAAGAGTGGGGGAAATTACTGGCAGTGGTTTTAGCTAGACGGGTGTTTATCATGAAGGATTGGCGAGGGGAGTCCTGAGATTGGAGCTCGGACGAGCACTTGCCATGGAAATAACGATAAAACAACGACAGGCTCGCAACGTCTTTTCTGTGGAAGAGAGGTTGCAGGGAACAGAAGAGAGCATCCCCCACTAACCCACGAAGTCTATTTTGTACTTTTTCAAGGCAGGATAGGCTGTTTTTTGAAGCTCCAGCCCAGATGTGGCAGCAGTACTCCATCTTTGGACGTACTTGGCTTTTATAGAGATAGAGAATTGCATCAGTAGTGAGATATCTTGTGGAGTGGTAGAAGGATCCTACCATTTTCCCAGCGGCCCGGGCAACAGATTTGATATACGTGTTCCATTTCAGATCAGGTGTAAAGGTCAAACCCAAGAGCTTGTCAAAATATTGAAGCCTCCCCAACACGAGAGTCATCCATTTCAATCGATGCTAGATGAGGAACAGATCGTTGATGATGTAAAGTTAAGAACTTGGTTTTAGATGCATTAAAAGTAACCAGCCATCTCTTCCCCCACTGAACGACGCGCTCAAGATCAGAGGAGAGGGAATCAGAGAGAGCTTTGTCATTTACGGCCTTTGATGTGTTGCCGTAGATGGTCCTGTCATCAGCATAGATGTCAACGAATGAATTTAGTATGTATTTTGGGAGATCATTGATGTAGATCAGGAAAAGAGTTGAGTCCAGGATGGACCCCTGGGGGACTCCAGCATTAATACTGTGGGCCTCAGATTTCTGCCCATCAACCACTACTCTCATGAACCTATCAGAGAGAAATGATTTAATTATTGAGAAAACATTTCCAGTTATACCGTAGCTGGAAATCTCTTATTACTTGGGTTATTCATCCTGTGTGGTATTTTCACAGTATTTTGGCCAGTGTAACCTTCGACAATCTTCAAATGTATCTTGTTGAATTCGGGAATCATTTTGTCTAGCCAGGTTAAAATTAATTAATTCATTCATTAATTAATTCTAGGTTAAAATTCAATTGTAATTGATACTTTTCTCAAGTTTGAATCAACAATAAACTCCTCGATCTAACATACACAGGAAACATGAGTTGGAACAATTACATTGAAAGCATTGGCAGGACCGTTGCGAAAAAGGTAGGCTCTCCTTTACTGTGCTAGAAAGCTACTAACGCCCGAAAGTATCCTGTACCTCTATAAGGCCACCATTCGCCCATGTATGGATTATTGTTGTCATATTTGAGTTGGTGCATCTGCTACTAGTCTCTCGCTCCTAGAGAGTCTCCAACGTGATAGGTCCTGAACTGTCATCTAAGTTTCAGACTCTGTCTTATCGATGAAATGCTGTATCCCTTTGCCTGTTCTACAAGTATTTTAATGGTGAATGCTCTGACGAACTGCAAGCACTTGTGCCCCACGACGTAAATACCCTCGACAAACCCGACAAGCAGCTAAAACCCACCCCTACACAATAGAGATCCCTAGATGTAAGAGAGCTTTCGACTCCAGTAGTTTCTTCCCCAGAACCGCTAGACTTTGGAATTCCGTTCCGGCTCCCTGCTTCCCCAACTGTACTGAAATGCAGAAGTTCAAGTGTAACATGAACCAACATCTTACTGTCCACTCCCTATATAGTATCTCAGTAGCTTATGTCCCTGATAGTAGCCCCCTACACCAAAGTGGCAATGTGCCTTGTTTGGGGTGAAAATGTAATTTTTAAAAAAAGTATGAGTGACGCGAAGAACGCAACTGCAAATTACTGATGATTTTTATCCGCACATTGCTGACAGAACGAGCGCATGCTACCCTTGTTAAAGGGTTCTGTGCGAAATCCCGAGGTGACTGGAGTTCCCTACATGAAGAAAATCGGAACGTACATCGGCCGAAACGTTGTTAAAATAACACTCAAAATAAGAACAGGTGTTTTGCACAATCCGAATAATGCCTATCAAACGTTATTTTAAAAATAAACCTAAACATAGTGCAACAGTATCTCGGATAAAGGAGTCAGCGGTAGTTCAGTAGGCAGACAAGTGAACTTAAGAAACGGTTTCATCTTCAGTTATGAGTGTTGACAACCTTCACTAGGTCACTCCTGTGAGTATCTGATTCTAGAAAGAACTTTTGTCTTTTTTACAAGGAAGTCACTATTTATCAAGGCCCAAAGGCCACTCGGGAAAAAAGATTAATGGGTGAAGGGTAGTCATCAGGACAACAGTGTAGTAATCGTTAGTAGTGGGAATTCGTTATAATTTTATTATTTAACGAGATAGCTCAGCAAGAACTTGTTTATACTTGACTTAAAGACCACCACATTGTAATCAGCTTGACAGCAGGCCAGCGAATGAGTTCCACAGGTGGGAAGCCCTATGAAAGAAGCTTAGTTCATGGAATCCACGTTAAGATTAGGCACATATCGAGCGTGGGAAAATTGTTGATAGTGGTTGTAGCTGGACGAGTGTTTTTTTGTTAAAGTTTGAAAAATGGGGGCCATAGATTGGAGCTCAGCTGACCAGTCGCCATGAAAATAACGATAGAGTAGAATATTTTTATGCTTAGATATCATTGCTTATCAATGCCAAAAGGTCACTAGATACGTGATAATGGTTAATGAGTGTCCGATGGAGGATGAGACAACACCATGATGACCAGTAATGGTGGAACTTGTGTAGGGGTTAGTTAGGAGGATGGCCGAATAAGAAATTGTTTATATTAGACTTGAAAACAACCAAGTTATAGTCAGCTGGCATGCAACGTTTATAGTATTGTGTTCTACAGACCGACAGTTTCAGAAAAGAAACTTTGCGCGTGGAATTTTTGCTAAGTTTTAGGCACAGATAGAGTAAGGGGAATGGTTTACAATGGTTGTAGAGAGACGAGTTTTTATTACAAATGTTTCATCGAATTACTTTACTAGCAACGCTTAAATGCACCTAAAAAAGGCCGGCGATTATAACGAGCAGAACATTGTGAACACTCTACCAATATAGCAATAGAAATAGGAATGGTTAGACTTTTATGACAGACAATTCCGTCATTTATTATATTGTTCGTTTTCCCGGGATCTTCTTCAACATAAACGAGCACTCAACGTACCCCAAGTCGATTAGTAATTTTAACGGCACTTCCTGTTTTTTAATATTGTGATCAAAGGGATATTTTTCCTCAAATATTTCCTAATTAAGTCGGATAGAATGCATTAAAATTTTCAAGATTTCAAATTCCACCATTAAGTATGGTGTCTAGGTTTTAATAGGTTTTTATTACGGTTTTATTAGGTTTGATTGGTTTTTATTAGGTTTTTATAAAGTTTTTAATAGGTTTTTATTAGGTTTTTATTGGGTTTTATTAGGTTTTTATAATTTTTTTAATAGTTTTTATTAGGTTTTTATTAGGTTCTTATTAGGTTTTTATTAGGTTTTTATAAACCTAATAAAACCCTAATAAAAACCTAATAAAAACCTAATAAAATCTAATAAGAACCTAATAAGAACCTAATAAAAACCTAATAAAAACCTTATGGTTTTTATTAGGTTTTTATTAGATATTATTTGGCTTTTATTAGATATTATTAGGTTTTATTAGTTTTTACTAGGTTCTTATTAGGTTCTTTTAAGTTTTTTTATTAGGTTTTTATTAGGTTCTTATTAGGTTTTTATTAGGTTTTTATTAGGTCGGTTCCAAAGTTTTTGATGATTTAAATATTTATTGACAATGAAAAAAATCTACTTTTGGAAAATCTTTATTCATTACTAAGGCAAGGACAACAGCATATTTTTTTCATTGTTTGGACTTTCGAGTGTATATCCATTGATATCTTATATGCTTTTACATTGAATGATGTATCCCCAGTTCATTAACCGTTTCTAACTGTGAAGGATATATACTTGAGTCAACACAATTGGAAGAATATTATTATGCCATAGCCCGATTCATAATAATACCAAACTTCTCTTTGTAACTTAATTCCATCTGCCGACAGGCGTATAAATTCATCGCGTGTGAAATTCTTTAAGTTTTACTGTGAAATACTTATCTATCTCATGTTCAATCTCCTCCCGTGATGTTAACTTAAGGTCATCTACATGGTTTTGTAATCCTCAATATAATCGATAATTCGAAGGAATTAGATCTGAAGAATTTGCATGCTGGTGCAAGATTTCCAAATCAAATTCTTCTAGGAGAGTTTTTGTCAGGTGGTTCTGCATGAGAACGAGCATTACTATATATATTATTTTAATTGGAATTCATTATTGAGATGAGTATTATTTATATTAATTTATTTTATTGCGGACTATTATTCTCATCTTTATTGGCTTTTGTTTCACGACATTTCGGTCAACTATTCCTCTGGCCTTCGTCAGGTGGTGAACATTACTATGATCTGAATGTTAGCATCTTGCGCATGCGCATACACTCGCTTTGCCCATCACTACCAGACGAGTTGCCATGTCCTGCTAGACCTGAATACTGAGAAGACCTAGAAAAAAGGATAAAATTTCACTTTGCCAGCAGTGCGTTCAACACATGTACACACTAAAAGTTGCAAACCATAACCGGAGAATTACTCACCATCATCTTCCTGAACAACTATTAACCTAAGGCCGTTTACAGACCAATCCCGATTCCCTACAACTCGAGGGAGGCTGTCGAATCTCGACTGGATGCTGATGTAGCACTGGGCATTATTGAACCAGTACCAGCAGGGATACAGTTAACACAAAAAAAGACGGCAGCTCACGTAGATCGTTCCACCTGCAGAATTTGAATGCAGCAACAAGACGGGGGACATACAATCTCTCCATTCAACCTTGTCAACATAATACTCCCAGGACAAAAGAAAACAATTTTGGATGTCTTGTATGTGTACACGGTGTTAACCTTGCTGCAAAAGCGCGGGATGCCAGGACTTTCATCACAGAATGGTACAGATACCGATATTTGTGAGCTCCCCAAGATTTCCAAACATCCAATGACGACTGCACAAATAGATTTAATACCATTACAGAAGGTTTCCTTTGTTTGGCCGGCTGCGAGGACGACTTTATTTTATGGGATGACTGGCCTGTGTGCCTGGCATTGCCCGGGTGTTTGAAAAAATCTGTTAAGCAAAAAACAAAGAAAAAAGTAGTAGTAATTAGGTAGGAGAAGGCTGAAAAAAAGTGAATGAAAATCAGACGTCTTACCGCTACTCCACGAACCGACCGAAAGTTTGGAACGTTAAAATCAGGCAAACTCAATCCATCCGATACGATGACTTGCAGAAATGGCTCGTAAAAGCTCAACCACTCCGTGTAGGAAACTGCCCAGTTGAGAGTGAAGGAATTCATTTTTTGGGGCTAATTTTTCGATATTTGTCGTCCGAGACGTCGGCTTAAAAATGATCCGAATCTCGTGAAAATCCCTCGCCTCTGTCGGAATTTTTTGGGAGACCTACATACATACTACATATATGCATACACGCATACATTTAAAAAGACAGGTGAGATTTATATTATAGAAGATGATAAAGCACTATCGTTTTGGCACACCATTCGATACATATTAATAATACTTTGCGCTGAAAGTAAAAAGTTGTAAATTAATCATGGTGATATGTTCAAATAACAAGAACGTACATAAAATAAATAACAATTATGTAAATTTCCCTTTCTAAAGGCCGGCAATAACTTTCGTTCCGATTTAATGCAACTGTTATATTGTTCTTTTATTTATGTTTTTTTTTTTTTTTACTTATTATTGTGCATTCTACGCCACAAATTAAAAATTGCTTGAAGCAAATATTACAAAATAATAAAGACTGAAATAAAAAAAAGAAATCATTTCTATTAGAAAATGTGTTTTTCTTATAATTAGCAATCTTGTATACATTGTGAGCCATAACGTAATACGCAAAACAAGGAGTTCATATTTCGAAGATGGATGCTATTACAAACAGACACCGAATCTCTATTATAATTACTAGAAAATGAAATTCTCTGCGCAGATTTGTACTGCTTATAACTTCCACATTTTAAACTTTCAATTATTTGTTGCTAATGAACTTATCCTGTCATTGATGTTTTCATTTAGCTAATAACTTGCTATATTTTCACGTACCGTCAATATGGTTTCGACTAGTGCACATCGTGCTTTTACTGTAGAAATGTTTTTGAAGAATGTTGAATCTGTAACTCCATCTGACAACACTGTCACAAAGCGAAGCAGTATTGATCGGTAAGATGGTATCATAACTAACTAACATATACTTCACTAGCAGCCCGTAGGATAAGTTAGTGCCTATGAATATTGTCTAATGACAACAGAACAGGTACCATGCTACTCCTACAGGAATATACAATGCTTGCAGCACAGTCCTGTGAGAATAGAACAGATGCTACTCTATACAGTTAATAAAATGTAGATGTATTGCTTAAGCGTATAGCCTCATCACAAACATAACAGATACATAAACGGGGCGAAACAATAAAATTGTCGCCCAAGAAAAGGCATGATTCCATTTCTGTTTGATGAAAACCGGTTTTCTTTTTTGTTGCAGACCATCTACTAGTTGGTCAGTTGTGTACAAATTCCAAGAACAATAGGCGCCTTCTATCAGGTCTCAAAGTAACACAATATTTAACGAGCGAGATCGAAGATGCGCCGCTGTACAACCCATGCTCTCTACCGATCCAAGTTATGACAACAGGACCGCTGCCAGCATCCTGACAACAGAACCGCTAGATTTCCACGAATTACGGGGACGTGCCCAGGCTGATGAAAACAACTTTTCCGGCCACGGTTATGGTTTTTGGTGTAGTTTCAAGTAAAGGCCATATCATACCACCTCACATCTTCGAAGTTGGTTTGAAAGTCGACACTAAACCATACCTGGATATGCTGTAAGAGTATAGTAATCCCCTGGTACAACTAGGTGGCCGCTGGCAGACCCTGGGTGTAGCCCGCAAGTCCAAAGAGTATTTGCCGAGTATTTGCCGAGTATTATTATGACATGTATCTGCATAAACTAGTATGCATTTATTTTCCAGTATTTTCTTTAACAGTAGAACTAGGGAGTACGTTTGCAAATATATATATATATATATATATATATATATATATATATATATATATATATATGACAATTAAGCTCCACAAAATATTTTACGTGTTATCCTCGTGAGGATTCGTCAGGCTCTTGCGTGTAATCGATGTTGCCGTGTGTTTTCATGTATTCAACACCACGTCGATATATATATATATATATATATATATATATATATATATATATATATATATATATATATTGAGCTCTCGCGTCGATTTCGACGTATGAGTTTCCGCCACATCAATTAAGTCGCTCAGAAATTATTTGTTTATAGTGGTAAAGGATTTGTGTAGAACCATCCACACTTTTCGTATTACTGAAAACCATTGTCGGTGCTGATGACTGCCACGGGACAGAGTATACAGTAAACCGCAGGTGTTTACATTAGAGTTTCCTTCTCCTTGATGCATGTCCTAACGAAGACTGAGAGTGCATCTCTCTCAGCCAAGTAATAGCCAGGCCCAATCTTGCTTAACTTCGGTGATCTGGCGTGAACCGGTGTGTCAACGTGATTGTGTCGTATATATATATATATATATATATATATATATATATATATATATATATGCATAGATCATCGTATAACGATTAGATCACTCTCTGACTGACGTAAATGAACATTTAAAAATGTTTAAATTCGACGTTATTTCACGCGGTTAATGGTAACCGAATGGATTAGGTCTTCGCTAATCGAGCCAGAGATGTCTCGTGATGCGGGGTTCGAATCGTTTCACTGGTATTAATCATGACACCCTGCACTGAAGATTCCCGAAAGGATGAAACACTAGTGTCTGTAGGTATTTAATTATTATAGTAAAAAAAAGTAATTATAAATATATATATATATATATATATATATATATATCAATGAAATTTGCATTCAATCTTTAAATAGATCTTATCAATTTAAAAATAAAACGGAATAAAGGTATACTTAGTTGACACATATTTATAACAAAAAATCAAATTACCCATATGTAAAAGTATTTAACACAATGTCAAATTTCATTGTTACGCAGTCATTTCGTCTTGCTATAATATTGCAACCAATCAGAAATTTAATTTTTAAGCAGTCATGTAATCTTGCTACAATATTTCCACCAATCAAAAGGTATCTCAGTGTTTCGGCTCTTTGCAGGTCAGTTAAGAACAGCTCTGAATACACTCCGCAGGTTGCTTGATTCTTTATTGTTTGAAAATTGTTAAAACAAAGGAATTGACTAATCATATACGCCAGGAAATCATAACAAAGAATAAAGATGGAAAGGGGTGCAAGAAAATAGCTTCCAAACTAAATTGGGTGATGCGTACGGTTGGGACTCTTGTGAGAAAGTGGAAAACAACGGATGGTAATACCAAAAATGTGTTTCTTTTTTTTTTACATGGTAGTCACAATTTATCACTCGGGGATAAAGGTTATTGCGTGTACAGTAATCAATGGGATAATATCGTAGTAATCATTTGTAATGGGAATTTGATAAAGTGTCTTACTTTAGGCGGCGGTTTATTAGGAATTTTTTATGTTGGACTTGAAGACATCCAAGTTGTAGTCAGGAATCAGGCAAACGGAACAGAGTTCCGCAAGCGTGCACTTCTTAGAAAGGAGCTTTTGATTTTGGCACAGATAAAGAGTGGAGAAAATTATTGACAGTAGTTTCAGCTAGACGGGTGTTACTTGTGAAAGATTGGCGAGGGGGGACGAGGGATTGGGGCTCAGACGAGCACCTGCCATGGAAATAACGATAAAACAACGACAGGCTCGCAACGTCTCTTCTGTGGAAGAGAGGTTGCAGGGAAGAGAAAAGAGCATCCTTCACTAAGCTACGAAGTCTATTTTGTACTCTGTCAAGGCAGGATAGGCTGTTTTTTAGCAGCTCTTGCCCAGATGTGGCAGCAGTACTCCATCCTTGGACGTACTTGGCTTTTATATAGATAGAGAATTGCATCAGCAGTAAGATATCCTTTAAGAAGTGACCGGCCACGTAAATTAAATGATGTTACTGCTCAATACATTGTTCGTAAGATGAAAATTGAACCATTTCTGACTCGTTCAGAAATTCAGAATGATTTGCAGGAAGTAGTTATTGAAGCAAGCGATGAGAAAATCAAGATATTATTTAATCGTACAAGCATGTATTCTACATCACCGAAAAAGATGAAATTGTTGAGTCTTACACATGGGAAAAATCGCTTAATATTTGTTCATAAATATCAATGTGAATCAGATGACTTCTGGAACAAAGTTATTTGATCAGATGAAACAAAAATTGAGCTTTTTGAAAGGAACATGCACACCCATATATGGAATAAAAAGAAACATGCACACCCATATATGGAATAAAAAGAAACATGCACACCCATATATGGAATAAAAAGAAGCATGCACGCCCTTATATGGAATAAAAAGAAATATGCACACTCATATATTTTTTTTTTTTTTTTTTTTTTTTTTTTATATATGGAATAAAAAGAAATATGCACACCCATATATGGAATAAAAAGAAATATGCACACTCATGTATGGAATAAAAAGAAGCATGCACGCCCATATATGGAATAAAAAGAAATATGCACACCCATATATGGAATAAAAAGAAATATGCACACCCATATACGGAATAAAAAGAAATATGCACACCCATATATGGAATAAAAAGAAACATGCACGCCCATATATGGAATAAAAAGAAACATGCACACCCATATACGGAATAAAAAGAAGCATGCACGTCCATATATGGAATAAAAAGAAACATGCACACCCATATACGGAATAAAAAGAAATATGCACACCCATATATGGAATAAAAAGAAATATGCACACTCATATACGGAATAAAAAGAAACATGCACACCCATATATGAAATAAAAAGAAATATGCACACCCATATATGGAATAAAAAGAAACATGCACACCCATATATGGAAT
Source organism: Euprymna scolopes (assembly GCF_053919585.1). Lineage (NCBI taxonomy): Eukaryota > Metazoa > Mollusca > Cephalopoda > Sepiida > Sepiolidae > Euprymna > Euprymna scolopes. Next base: position 21,969,890 of record NC_136513.1, on the reverse strand, counting down.
AAAAAGAAACATGAACACCCATATACGGAATAAAAAGAAATATGCACACCCATATATGGAATAAAAAGAAATATGCACACCCATATATGGAATAAAAAGAAACATGCACACCCATATATGGAATAAAAAGAAATATGCACACCCATATATGGAATAAAAAGAAACATGCACACCCATATATGGAATAAAAAGAAATATGCACGCCCATATATGGAATAAAAAGAAACATGCACACCAATATATGGAATAAAAAGAAACATGCACACCCATATATGGAATAAAAAGAAATATGCACACTCATATATGGAATAAAAAGAAACATGCACACCCATATATGGAATAAAAAGAAACATGCACACCCATATATGGAATAAAAAGAAATATGCACACCAATATATGGAATAAAAAGAAATATGCACACCCATATACGGAATAAAAAGAAATATGCACACCCATATATGGAATAAAAAAGGCCACGCAATTTAAACCCATCTAATACCATTCCTACTGTAAAATTTGAAGGGGAAGGGTAATGATTTGGGACTGGTTTTTTTTGCAAATGTAATTGGAGGAATCGAAATTATAGAAGGGAAAATGAACGCAAAAAAATACACGAATATTTTTTCGACACATCTGTTCTAGAGTGCCGCAGATTTAAGATTGAGCCATGATTTTATCTTCCAGCAACACACTGATCCCAAGCATAAAGCTAAACTAACTATGAAATGGTTTTAAATAATAGAGTTAGTGTTCTAGCTAGTCACCAGAGAAAATCTGTGGAAAACTTGGAAATTAAGGGTGCCTGCAAGAGATCCAAAGAAAATTAAAGAATTGAAGAAACTTTGCGAAAAAAAAATGGCTGAAACTACCAATAAGTGATTGTAAGAAACTAGTAGGCAGTTATGGAAAAGGCGTTTGACGTCTGTAAGGCAGAACAGAGGATAAAGAACTAAATATTTAAATATTAGTAAATGTGTTAAATACTCTTGCATATGGGTAATTTGATTTTTCGTTAAAACATGTTTGTCAACTAAGTGTATATCATTTCCCATTTATTTTCAGATAAAAAATTGAGTGTAAATTTCTAAAAATTGTCTAAAATACAAAAAAACACAATGTACCAAATATATATAAGATCAGTCATATAATTCCCTATCAGAAAAAAAAAACTAACACATATTTTTGAAATGAAAAATGGTTGCATACTTGAACAAATTCAGATTACCAAAATCAATATGCAGTGTTCAGAGTCTTTTACTAAACGAAAGCTATACACACTTTGAAAAAATTTGTTTAATGTTTGAACATTGAATATTGATCTTCATTTCACATCGGAATTTATTCTCGTAGGAATCGATCCGAATTATATACAATAAATATCCTTTATATATATATATATATATATATATATATATATATATATATATACACCCACACATATATATATATACATCCACACACACACACATATATATATATATATACAGAGAGAGAGAGAGCGAGAGAGAGAGAGAAAGAGAGAGAGAGAGAGAAAGAAATAGACTGACTGAATTATATAATAATTAAGTGATTGATTTTGAGCTACGAAACGGACACTATCAAGAATTTTAAATGTTATCTGAATTAATGGAATAAATTATAAGATGGTTAACATCATGAACTTTAGAATATAGTCTTTTGTCATTGCCACTATATTGCTCTGTAATTACATGGAGCTTCTTAAATAAGAATTAGTATATATCATAAGGAATCTTCTATCGATGTTAATGTATTATAAAGTTGCGATTTCAAAAGTAAAAAAAATATATATCTATATCACTTGGGTTTATCAGCTTGAACCGAAACCAAATCCCAAACATATGAATATATATATATATATATATATATATATATATATATGCATATATATATATATGCATATATATATATATGCATATATATATGCATATATATATATATATATATATATATATATATATATATATATAATTTTAGTTCCTTCAGTTATAATTGAAACCGAAAGAAAACTTATAAAAGATATTTGGTAAAAAAAACAAAACAAAATAGATTACTAAGGAGCCATCAGCTTTAATCGAAACCGAAACCAAGACTTATGTGGAATTTTTGATAAAATTATTGATAAAAAATAGATTAGTTAAGCGACATCAGCTATAAGCGAAACCGAAATCAAAATTATAAAGAATGCTTAGTAAAATTGTTTATAAAAAATTTAATGATTGATTGCCAGCAGCTATAATCGAAACCGACACAAAAATTTCTGAAGAATTCTTGGTAAAATTATTTATTACAAGAAATGGAAGTACATAACAATTAAACGACCCTGACGTAACGGTAACACAGAAAATAAGACACACGCTATCGTATTAATATATAGATCGTTTGTATGAGACGACTGTTAAATTACGAAACCATGTTTGTTTAGCCTATGCTAGGGAATACAATACCCGGTATCTTATGAAATATTGGTTTTTAAAGATGATTTTTTAACTTTAAGTGTCATCTTACACACCGAAATATACGGTAGATAGAGTAGGATAATGAAAAATAGAATAAGCGAGAAAACAAAACATACGATATATATATGCTAATAGCGTAATGGTTAGGAGCCTTGACTGCCGTACAAACGGTCGGGTTTCAATCCTGGCTTGAGGTAGTTGCCTGTCTAGCCGCACTGATGAGCTGTGAAACAGCGAAACAGTATTGTATGTGGATGACTATATATATATATATATATATATATATATATATATATATATATACACATATATATAGAGAGAGAGACCGAGAGAGAGAGAAAGAGAGAGGGGGAGAGAGGGAAAGAAAGAGGATAAATACGAAAGTGAGATGTGAGATAAGAAAAAAAGAGATAGGAAAAGATCTGTTCGAGAGAAAAACGCACAAGGATAACTATCTAGAGAGGGTGAAAGAGAGAAAGAGAGAGAGAGAGAGAGAAACAAGGAAAACAGTTCTGAAATGAGATAAGTAAATAGCGAGAAGATTTTCTCTTTTTACATGGTAGTCACCACTTATCAAGGCCCGGAGGCCACTCGGGGATAAGTGTTATTGCGTGTACACTAATCAATGGGATAATATCATAGTAATCGGATTGGAGACTTGATAAAGTATCTTACTTAAGGGGGCGGTTTATCAGGAACTTGTTTATGTTGGACTTGAAGACATCCAATTTGTAGTCAGGTGGGAAACAGGCAAACGGAAGAGAGTTCCACAGGCGTGCACTTCTAAGAAAGAAGCTTTATTCATGGAATCTACGTTTTGATTTAGGCACAGATAAAGATTGGGGAAAATCATTGATAGTTGTTTCAGCTAGACGGGTGTTTTTCGTGAAATATTGGCGAAAGAGGACCAGAGATTGAAGCTCAGACGAGCACTTCCCATGGAAATATCGATAAAACAACGAAAGGCTCGCAACGTTCCTTCTGTGGGAGAGAGGTTGCAGGGAAGAGAAAAGGGCATCCCCCGCTAGGCTACGAAGTCTATTTTGTACTCTGTCAAGGCAGGATAGGCTATTTTTAGCAGCTTCTGCCCAGATATGGCAGCAGTACCCCATCCTTGGATGTACTTGACGTAATGGGATGCGACAAAGACAGACGTAGCAGAGAGAGAAACACAGAAAGAGATAAGGAAGATGGGGAGGGAGGAGACAGTATGATATTTATATGATAAAAGAGGGAGGGGTGCTTGAAAGTAAAATCTAAGAGAGAGAAAAGTAATTTCTCTCTCCATCTCTCTCTCTCTCTCTCTCATTATATATATATATATATATATATATATATATATATATATATATATATAGGGGGAGAGAGAGAGAGAGAGAGAGAGAGAGAGAGAGGGGGGAGAGTCTTAACCAGATGGCGTTAAAACAGTTGGACAGGATATTTGTGAAATCTGGCTCCGGGGCAGATGCTTATAGTCATTCCGTTTTTTTTTTTTTTTTTTTTTTTTTTTTTTAATATTGACTGATTTTTTTCTTCTTGTAATCTAAAAAGATTTCTTTCCGATTCAGTTGGCGTAAAAAATAAAAGGAAAGATTTTTTTTTCTTCTTCTTTGGGGCATGAAAGCACATGAAAAGGAACGAAACATCAACAAAGAGCAAAAGTGAATCTATATTCGCAGGGTTACCCCATGCTGCCCGGGATGGAATAATTTTTATTGTCATCTACATCAGTGAAATCGATCATGTTTCAACCACCTCTATTGATTGTCTACTCTAGTTGGGGACACATCGCAGTGCACCAGGAGAAAGTCGACATGCCTCTCGCAGTGACTTCCTTTACAATACATTGGTATCTAAATTTGGTTGTAGAGAACCTACTGTTGATTTTATAAACTTATTTTATATATATATATATATATATATATATATATATATATATATATATAGTAATTTATAAAATATATATGGCGATTAAGCTACACTGAATATTCCGCGTTTCATCCACTCTAGGACTCTTCAGGTTTAAGAGTCCTAGAGTGGATGAAACGCGGAATATTCAGTGTAGCTTAATCGCCATATATATTTTATAAATTACTAACTAGCTCTACCTACGATTGAGCACTTTTGAAGTAAATACTTAAAGCTTACGCATAAATCTATACTTTCGTATATTAATTTTATGTGAGTAAATTAAGTAGTATATTATGTGAGTAAATTAAGTAGTATATATATATATATATATATATATATATATATATATATATATATATATATATATATACATATATATATAATGACTGGAATGGGACTTTAAAATGCAGAAGCCACGTATTCAATTGAACTCTAAAGAGAAACATTCATTTCGAACGCGTCCCTGTCATATCAAAGAATCAACTGTAAATTTAATATGTCGATCCTTTCTATTGCGAGTTTAGGCTGTGTAAGGTGTTGACTTTGGTCAAAATCGGCTGTTCCTCCTTTCATCGGATAATTTCGATTATCAAAATTGATCGAAGTCATTCCGATACAAAACCTTTCTAAGAACACTGTCAGATGCATATAGTACCTTCGTGTTTAATTTCACTCATACTCGTTTTCACCTCATCAACACTTGCAGATGATTTGCAGACGAATCGAAAGCGCTCGTGATAGCTATGAAATTTCATCAATATTTTCGATTTTAATACAATAAGATTATAAGATTATACGGAAAATCGAAAAATAAAAAAAAAGAATCATAAGGCAAAGTATTTCTACTGTAATAAATAATGTCGGCTGAATATATATATATATATATATATATATATATATATATATATATATATATATATATATATATATATTAAAAAGCGAACCAAAAAATTGCATAAATAACCCAGTTTAAATGTTAAAACCTTTTTTTACATCGGAAAAACAAAGACAAAGCACAGTGAATGAGGGAAATTAAAAAGCGACCCCCCCCAAAAAAAAATGTGATTAATAACCCAGTTTAAATGTTAAAACTAAAACAAACACAAAAAACAGCGACGAGAAAAAAAATTAAAAAATCGAAAATACAGATAATCGAACGAAAAATATAGTAAATAATTATATATATATATATATATATATATATATATATATATATATATATATATACTATATTAATTATTAAATACCTACAGACACTATTGTTTCATCCTTTCGGGAATCATCAGTGCAGTGTGTTACGATTAATACCTGTCGATTAATTCGAACTCGGCAACGATGCAATCTCTGACTCAATTAGCAAGGACCAAATTCATTCAGCCATCGTTAATCACGAGAAATATAGTTGAAATTTAAACATTTATTTAAAAAAAAATGTTTTTAGCATCTGTAAGAGTGATCTAATCATAATATGACGATCTGCGCATATATATATATATATATATATATATATATATATATATATATATATATATATATATTAGGAGTTCAGCTTGGCTTTGCTCGGGCCCTATGTACTGTCCAAAACTTTATGTGCATATATATATATATATATATATATATATATTAAAATGTTTTACTCATGTCCAGGTAACCTATATATAAAATTTCAATGTTAAGATTCAAAATTGGCGAAGGAGTATGGTAGAGTCCGCAAGGGTCAATTGTTTCAACTTTTACCTCTTCGCCTCAAAACTGATTGAAAAGCTTGCTACATGTCTGAATACGCTTCTTTTTTTTTTAATTAAATTTTTACCCCAAACAAGGCATATTGCCACTTTGTTGTAGGGGGCTACTACCAGGGACATGGGCATCAGAGGTACTGTGTAGGGAGTTGGGCAGCAAGATGTCGATTCACGTTGCACTTGAACTTCTGCATCTCAGTAGAGTTGGGGAAGCAGGGACCCGGCAGGGAATTCCAAAGTCTATCCGTCCTGGGGAAGAAACTACTGGAGTAGAAGGCTCTCTTACATCTAGGGATATCTACTGTGAAGGGGTGGGATTTAGCTGCTTGTCGGGTTTGTCGGGGGCATTTACGTCGAGGGGGCACAAGTGATTGCAGTTCGTCAGAGCATTCACCATTAAAGTACTTGTAGAAAAGGCAGAGGGATGCAACATTTCGTCGATGGGACAGGGGCTGAAGATTAGATGACAGTTCAGGACCTATCAGATCGACGACTCTCTTTTGTACCTTGTCTAGGAGCGAGAGAATAGTGGTAGATGCACCAGCCGAAATATGACAACAATACTCCATACATGGGCGAATGTAGGCCTTATAGAGATATAGGATACTTTCGGGCGTTAATAGCTTTCTAGCACGGTAGAGAGAACCTACCTTCTTCGCAGCGGTCCTGGCGATACTCTCGATGTAATTGTTCCAACTCATGTTTCCTGAAAGCGTTAGGCCGAGGAGTTTAAAGGATGTGCTATCAGATAAAGAGTCATTGGCCATTGCTACTGATGGTAGAGAAGGTTTCTTGTAATTATTGAAGGAAACGAGTTCAGTCTTAGCAGCATTGAATATGACCATCCATTTATGTCCCCATTCCACTACAGATCAGAGGTTATCCTCTAGTGCTTCTGCCATTTCTTTAGATATGTGTTCATTTGTTTTCCTGTCGTGTCTGTTATAGAGTGTGGTGTCGTCAGCATATATACCCATCTCACAGGCAATTTTGTCAGGGAGGTAATTTATGAATATTAGGAATAACAGAGGTCCCGGGATAGACCCCTGAGGCACTCCCGCATTTATATCATATTGTTTAGATGTACGACCGTCGAGGACAACCTGGATTTTTCTCTTATCTAAGAAGGATTTAATTATGTTAAGTATTCTTCCAGTGATACCATATGATCTGATATTCCTGAGAAGATCTTCATGCCACAACCTGTAAAAAACCTTAGATATATCTAGAGCTACCGCTCTACCCTACACCGCTTTGTCCAGTGACTGGTATATACGTTCTGAGATTACAGTTAGGATGTCTGCTGTTGAACGGCTTGTCTAAATCCATATTGTTGGCCAGTCAGAAGTTTAGCATCTGTAAGGTGATGGACTAGAGCTTGGTTAATTAGTGTCTCAAATATTTTAACGAAAAATGGGAGGAGGCTAATGGGGCGATAATTTACTGGGTCAGTTCTTTCACCAGAATTCTTGAAAACCGCTACTACAGAAGTTTTCCAGCAGGAAAGAAAGCAAGAATATTTCAAATATTTAGACCCAAAATTGTCTGAATAGCTTGCTAGAGACCGCAATGCTAAAATCTTTTAAACTTTGACCCATTGGAAGCCAAACTTTCAGCACAAAACCGATAAAAAAAAAACTTGCCCTATGTCTGAATACACTTCCTGCAAAATTTCAAATATTTAGAGCAAACGTTTACTGAGTAATTTTGTAGTGACCGCAGAGGTCAATTTTTTAAAACTTTAACCCCCACTATGGCCTCTTAACATTTAATATTTTGGACTCAAATCAAATTAAACAATTGGATCCATGTCCAATTAACCTACATCTAAAATTTCTAGTGTTTAGACCCAAAATATACGGACGAGTTTGGTAGTTTTCAAAGGTCAAATCATTGAACTTTGATAATCAAATTTCTTATCGAAAACCGGTTACAAAGATTTTCCCAAATCTCAATACCCCTTATGTCAAACCTGAGTCTGTAGACAGAAAAGTTGAGAAGCGTAATTTTGTAGGGAGATGTACATATATATATATATATATATATATATATATATATATATATATATATATATATATTATATATATTTGTGGTCATCGACATACAGTACTGTTTCGTTGCATCACAACTCATCAGTGCCGCTAGACTCGCACTACTCCAGAACCGAGAATTGAACCTAGAACCATCGCGTTTACAGTCGGCAGTTCTACCCCGACCCACGGGACCGGTGCCCGCAGATAACCTCTATAAATATAGTATATATATAGTATATAGTATATAGTATATATATGTGTATATATATGCATATATATATATATAATTTGAAACAAAGGAATTCAATACAGTATAGTATATGTAAAGTGGCATATTTATTTAATGATCACGTAGTTAACTCCCTGTTGCCTCCCTCCAAGTTATATCCCTCATACAAGACTCTCCAAAATGTATTTTAATAGACGTTGCATCCTTATCTTGTCACCTAGCACATCCCTTCCTCTAATGGTGAGAAGCATTAGGCTTCGAAATGTCTAGCACAACCCCTTACACACTTTATTGTATTTCTTTTGTTTCAAATCGATCTATAAATCTATATACATTAGTACATATTTTTCGATCATCAATATCTTTCCCTCTTCAATCTGACCTCCATCTCCATATCGATCTGCGATTTTTATTATATCGAAAAGTCTCCATTTAAAGCATGCTAATATACTTCTTTTGATCACCGGCACGTGTCAAATTGTTATGGGATTTTAGCCGGTAAAATAGCAGTTAAAATTGCAAAATGTCTGAGTTTACAAATTTAGCTGCCCAATAGGAGAGTGTATCTCCAATATTAGTGCTACGTTGGTTCAACAACTAACACATTGTCGCGAAGATTGACTCTCCACCTCTCTGACTCTAGCTCCATATCACAACATTTGAAGGAACATGGTATCTTCTACTGCTGGTAGTAATAATAAAATAATAAATATTTATTGATTTAAACTTCCGGTAAGACTAAAATCTATATACCACCGCCTTAAAAATGTTTTTACCTTTCAGAAAATATAAGCACATTCAGGATGTGTTTCTAACAGAAATCGGGACAAAATAACAATTTTATAGTTAAATATTTAGAGATTTATAAAGAATCGGAATCGGAATCGTAATTGTATCGGATTCGGGAAAATATTGGAATCGTCCCATCATTAATATATATATATATATATATATATATATATATATATATATATATATATATATATATATATATATATATTGTGTATATTTAGGCAGCATTTTCTCATTTAGACAAATATTATTGAATAGCAAATAGCAAGGAATTATTCTGTTTTACAATTTTCCTTTTTATCTTCTCCAATCTCCGAATAGTCCTTTTTGTGTCCTTCTTGAAATTGTATATGTTGGATCATATATCGCGAGCGCTTTCGACAGAAGTAATTCTATCATCCTCAGGCATATTGTAGAAATAAATGTAGAGATTGTTTTTTAATTTACTTATATATTTTTTTCCTAGTCACGTGGTAATTTGTTACAAGTTAGCTGGGCGGACTTTTTTTTTTACATATATTAAACACATTTATATATACAAACACATATATACATTTTCAAACATTTATCCCAAATATTTCAAAACGTTATGGGATATATATATATATATATATATATATATATATATATATATATATAAATATATATATATGGGATATATATATATATATGGGATATATATATATATGGGATATATATATATATATATATGGGATATATATATATATATATGGGATATATATATATATATATATATATATATATATAGTAATTTATAAAATATATATGGCGATTAAGCTTAATCGTCATATATATTTTATAAATTACGAACTAGCTCTACCTACGTATTGAGCACGTTTGAAGTAAATACTTAAAGTTTTCGTATATTAAATTTATGTGAATAAATGAAGTAGTTATATATATATATATATATATATATATATATATATATATATATATATATATATATATATATATGGGATATATATATGGGAAGGATGTCTCTCTGTCTGTGTCTTTCTGTATGTATGTGCTTTCCAATTTGTGAAAGTGATGTTGAATTTTTGAAAGAAGTAATACAAAGAAAAAGAAAAGACCGTAGTGAAGAGAAGTTACTGAGTGCACGGTGTGAAGAAATCTACAATCAAGATGGCGGAACAATATAATTGATCGGTCGCAGAAAACTGCCTTGGACTTCAGGGGAAGTAATCACTGGAAGATGATATTTGAAAGTGGAATTCGTTATGTCAGGACAAAAGAAAGAATGAAGGTGGGAGGGGGTTGGCAAGGGAGAAAAGGAATAAGGTGATCGCCGCTAATGGAGAGAATACGATGTTATGTTATTTAAAAAAAAATAAATATGTGTAAAAATAAAACATTGATGGGCAAGTATACTTTAGCATTTGCGCCAGTGTCATTATGATATTGTGATTATATTTCTATCACCGTGAGAGAAGACATTTTATTGGGGGGGAAGGGAGGAATTAAGATGTGATATTCTCGTCGCCATTTTTAATCATGATTGGGTCTTTTCGTATCATTGATGCGTTGGAGGTTGCTTCCGCATTGAAAGACTAAGTGACAGCAAGTTTCATTAAATCTATAGGTTAGAGTTTTATAGTTCCGCCAACCATGACCGAGTAGAAATCTTTAAAAAGTTCTCATGAATTTATAAATTCCAGAATTGGCTTAATTTCTCGTACTATCGGTAAAGTCAAATTTATTCAACTTTAATCAACAAACGACACCTGCAGTGAAACAGTACTGTATGTGGATGACTATTATGCCCCCTATCTTGGGATGAGCATATTGGAAAGTGATATACAAACTGCCATAAGCGTATTAAGTGATGCTCTCTGTATAAAATAATTGAGCTTAGGTGTTTGGACAATTTCAAAACATTGTTAATTCACTACCCGCAAAGCAGAACCCTAATAGTGTAACGCTTAGAAGCGCCGAATGTCTTTTGGGCGGTTGAGTTTCGATAATGGCTTGTGGTAGTTGCTTGTTCTAGCCGTATTATGAGCTGTGATCCAGCGAAACAATATTATATGTGAACGACTATATATATATATATATATATATATATATATATATATATATATATATATATATATATATATATATATATATATATATATATATATAGTCCAAAGAAGCTTTGAATAAAATCAAATGTAAAACTAAAAATGAAGTATGCAGTTTAAATTCCCGGAAAAAAACAACTAACTTTAACCTATCTCAGACTTAGCACCTACGTAATCTAACTTCTAAAAAGTTTATCATTATTAAAGGGAATTCATTTATATACGAAGAGAAGAAAAAAAGCCTTAACAAAAATTGCTAAATAGAAATAGACTTAGCATAAGCCGATTTCTCAAAAGTTTTAAATTATAAAAGAGAATTTTACTATATAAGGATGGAAAGAGAAACCCTCAACTAAAATGTAGTAAATAGAAAACAGGGACCCTATGCTGCTTACTATACATATATATATATATATATATACATATATATATATATATACAGAGAGAGAGAGAGTGTGTGTGTTGCGCAGTATCACAGTTCTTATGTATATATGCACTTAAGAACTGTGATACTGCGCAACACTCTATATTTGGATAACTATATATATATATATATATATATATAAATTCCACAGCCAATCAACGTCGCAGCCCACAAGAGCCATGACAGTAAACGAACCTGATATCAAAAACTCGAGTTTCACCCTCATTTGGGCTCATCAGTTAGACACATCCGAACTCAGGATTCGAAACCCGAGCTTCTTGCATGCGAGGCAAGCACTCTACTAACTGAGCAAACCCCCGGCACAAAAGAATATTATTAACCAACACAGATCAAGCAAACCGCGCCAAAATCCGACTGTGAAATGAACCTACTACGTCTCGACAAAGGACGCGATCATCCAACCATATCTAAGATATGTGATACTGCGAAACATTCTATCAATGGATTACTATACATATAAATAATTCCTTCTATACATACAGACACAATTATTTCGCTATCATCAGTGCCGATTAGTACTAGTCGGGAGATCCGAACTCAGTTACAAAGCCGCTTCTATTATTCTATTAACTAGGAACGTTACCTCCGGGCCACCACTACCATAAAACGAGAATTAAGAGAAATTAACAATAAATTCAAAATACAGGCACAACGTTATGACAGTCAATAGTGATCAAACGACTGAAAATCATGACCTTGGACAAAGCAGCCGGCCGTCTTTATTTCCCAGAGTGTTCTACGCTTTAAGAACTTTCTCGTTAAAGGGGGTAATAATTATAAGTAATCATGTCCATATCTACTGATACTAGTGTTTCATGGTTTTGTAATCATCAGTGTAGAAAAGGATTATTGCTGCGGGTCGGGAGATTCGAACCCAACCAAAAAGCCACCCTTGGTTGACTCTGTTTCTTACGATTAAAGTCTTACTTCATATATCTATAATATAAAGCTGAACATCTGTGTGTGCGTGTGTGTGTGTGTGTATGTGTGTGGGTGTCTGGTCACGAATAGGCTCCTATATGGTTGACTATTATAGAAAACTGATCACATATAATGATAGAAAATGTATCGAGACACAGGAATGGGTATGTTCGATTTGGCATAATGACGATTTATTAAAATTGTGGGGTCTGCATACGCGCCTAGTCCACAAAGTATGGAAATTAAAAAATTAAAAATTAAAAAAAAAAAAAACGTTTACAAGTGTTTTTGATATAGATGTACATAATAATACTTTGATAAGAATGTTTTAACATAAATACGGATGATATAATAAAATAGTGGGATCTGCGTTCGCGCCTGGCCTCCATAGAATGGAAATAGCCACAAACTTTAATAAAGACTTTTCATATCTATCTGCGTAAGTATACTTTGATAATTATGCTTCCGTTTGAAGAAGTATGGTATAATAAAATTATGGGGTGTTCGTTCGCGCCTTACCTCCATAGAATGGAAATATGTCACAAAGTTTAACAAGGTTTTTTTTTAATATAGATCCACAGAATATTGTGATAAGTGTTTAAGCGTGAACAGGTATGGTATAATAAATTATGGAGTTTATCTATTTTATTTTTACTTTCATCATATTTTGCTTTGGTTTTGATACCCACAAATTCGAAGCTATCTCTTTACAACCCTCCCTTTTCATAACCTATCATACTTTCATAAATCAGAGTCCATTTTCTGAAGGCTGTTTTTTAACCTAGTCAACGACGGGTACTTTTGCTAGTATATATATATATATATATATATATATTGTTTTCCACGATTTTCGTAAAAAACACATGTCAAATATGCAGATATTTTCCTGAATGTCAAAATACACTTGGGGAGAGTGATCTGTCGATTTTAGCTTTACTTCTAATTCAAAATCAATAAATATTTATTATTTCATCATTATTACGAGCCATGGAAGATTTTCATTTGAACAAAATCAAATAAAAAAGACATTTAAAAGAATCGGGTTGGCATCGAAAAATAGGCATCAATTTTTCCGATTCCGATTCCGATTCCGATTAATAGTCTCAACACTAGTGTGTATATATATATATATATATATATATATATATATATATATATATATATATATATATATATAGGGAGAGAAAGAGAAAGAGAGAGAGGGGAGAGAGAGTAAGATTATTGATAATTTATAGTTAAAATTAAAAATCGGTTTCACAAGGAAAAACAAACAAAATCAATAAATTGTACGATCGTTTCCATAAATGCATTGACGATGATACTTACGAGTTTTAGAAGGCGAACCATTAAAAGATACGTATGCCTTACTTAAAATAAAATGCTAGGTTTGTTTTTGGTGTCTTTAAAACAAAACCCACCCAATATTTTTGTTGATGAGGAGATTTGTTTAAAAAAACTATATGATAAAATTATTGACCAAGACTTATTGTCTATCTTAATTAAATCATCGTTTCCGAAACGATCGTACACTTTATTGATTTCGTTTGTTCTTCCTTAGGAAACCGATTTTTCATTGGAATTTTAATTATAAATTATAAATCATCTTACTCAATATTAAAATAGCTCTAGCATATCTCTGCCTATCGAGCTTATTTTATGTCCACATTACAACGAGCAGTTTTATTTTATTTTAATTGTATTGATGAATTTACTAATACATTAAAATATACTCTGCTCTTAAGACTGTTGTTCTAAGCCCCTTAATATATATATATATATATATATATATATATATTATATATATATATATATAATCGAAAATGTGCGATTGTTTGTGTGTTTGCGTTTTATCGTATGTCTGCCAGAGGTTTGGGGAGGGCGCTCGGAGTGGTCATTCATTCTTATAATTTTTCATATAATGTCTAGATTACAATATGTCTGATATACGAAAGAAGGTCGTAAAAATATTTTATTTGAGCGAGTTTTACTCGCTAAAAATTCCCACCATTCTGCCTATTCGCCTGTTTGTTCGTGGTTTTCGTATTGAAAAACAAGACTAACGACAGCGACGCCATTAAGCTTTGATAAAAACCTCTCATATAAGACAATTCCTATTCATTTGAACACTCCCCTATTTATGGGAAGCTGGTTTTCCCCCAACATCTTGAGAAAACAAAAATCAAAAAAACTGCGTCGCAGCCAAAGTTAAGTGCGGGATTTAACCCCATTAAATTTACGCACCTGTCACTAAAC
>NC_136513.1:21935000-21952500 GCF_053919585.1 Euprymna scolopes | reverse complement strand
AGAAGAACTGACTAATAAGAAAATGCATGGAAGGTCCTTCCAGGATATAGTAGAAGTGGCTGATGAAAGATCATGGCAATGGCTTAGAGCTGGGTATCTGGCTAAGCGTACTGAAACGTTTGTTTGTGCAGCACAAGAGCAAAAGACACGATCGCATGGGACTCCGGATATATTGGGAAGTGTGTAAGAGGGTTGGGGTGAAGTGTGCTGGAAAATGAAGTAGCTGAGCAGCAGCTTGGTTCCCACCAGTTTTGGCAAATAGCAAACAGAATCCTGAACAGAAGCGTTTGCTCTATCCCAACTATCATCAATGGACCTGGGGCAATCTCGTCAGCATCAGACAAAGCCAAACTCTTTGCCAAGAACTTTGCAGCTAATTCTACCCTTTGCGACCAAGGCCATCAACCCCCAATATTTCCTCCTGTATCAGAAAACACGCCATGTGATATACATATATCTGTACGTGATGTTGCCAAGCAAATCAAAAACCTTGATTCCAGTAAAGCAACAGGCCCTGATGGTATTCCAATTATAGTACTCAAAAAACTTCAACCAGAATTAGCGCCCATACTTACAAAACTGTTTAAACGTTGTCTTAAGGAGAATTGCTTCCCATCACCCTGGAAAATCTCATCAGTATTTAAGAATTCAGGTGATCGCTTATCTCCCCTCTCAGTACAGGCCAATAAGTCTCCTGTGCGTCATGAGTAAGTTGCTGGAATCTGTGTTAAATAGAGAAGTAATCAACCATCCCAGCAGAAATAAACTTCTTCGTGGCACACAATATGGTTTCTGTTCTGCTAGATCTACAGCAGATGTGTTTACAGTAATATCTCGTAGGATTAGCGAATCTCTCGACAGGGGCAACCTTTCTAGGGCAATTGCTCTTGACATATCTAAGGCCTTTGATAGGGTATGGCATGAAGGTTTACTTCACAAGATCTCTAGCTATGGTGGAGCTGGAAATGTCTTCTCAATTATTAAATCATTTCTCTCTGACAAATTCATAAGAGTAGTAGTTGATGGGCAAAAATCAGAAGCGCACAGTATTAATGCTGGAGTCCCTCCGGGGTGCAACTCTTTTCATGGTCTGCATTAATGATCTTCCAAATCACATCCTTACATCATTTGTAGACATTTATGCTGATGACACTAACATCTATGGTAGCACATCTAAGTCAGTACACGACCAAGTTTTCTCCGATTCTCTCTCCTCTGATCTTAAGCACGTGATACAATGGGGAAAGGAGTGGCTGGTTACTTTTAATACATCTAAAACCAAGCTTCTCTCTTTACACCATCAACGTTCTGATCCCCATCTGGCATCAGTTGAAATGAATGGCTCTCGTCTTGAGGAGGCCTCAAGTTTTGACAAGATTCGAGGCTTGACCTTTACTTAAATGGAACAGGTACATCAAATCTGCTGCCAAGGCCGCTGGAAAAATGGTGGGATCCTTCTATCGATCCAGTAGATATTTCACTGCTAATGCAATTCTCTATCTATATAAGAGCCAGGTACATCCAAGGATGGAATACTTTTGCCACATCTGGACAGGAGCTGCTAGAAAGGACTTGACCTGCCTTGATAGAGTTCAAAATAGACTTCGTAGTCTCGTATAAGATGTCATTTTCTCTTCCCGGTAACCTCTATCTCACAAAAGAGATGTTACGAGTTTGTCTCTGCTGTATCGTTATTTTCATGGTAAGTGCTCGACTGAGCTTCAATCTATGGTCCTCCCTCGTCAAATTTTCACAAGAAACACTCGTCTAGCTGAAAACACTATCAATAATCCCCCACTGGTTATCTGTGCCTAAACCTAAACGTAGATTCCATGAAAAAAGTTTCTTTCTTAGAACTGCACGTCTGTGGAAATGTCTTCCGTTTTCCTGTTTTCAAGCTGACTACAATATGGTTGTCTTCAAGTCCAACGTAAACAAGTTCTTGATGAGCCGTTCTAATTAAGATAACAAATTTACCGAATTTCCATTACTAACGATTACTATATTGCCCAATTTCTATTGTACACTCTGTAAACCTTATCCTTGAGTGGCCCCTTGGCCTTGATAAGTGGTGATGCCTATATGTAAGAAAATGGTTTGAGGTGATGCCTAATGAAGTGAGAACAAGTTAGGATGGCAAGGTAGAGGTATGGTTGGACAAAAGTGTCAGAACGACCAAGCAATTGGAACATAATCGTCCGGATTTAGTCGTCATCGACAAGGTCTCAAATAACTGGCAGGTTCTAGGCTTTTTAGTACCTTGGGACAGGAATGTGAGAGAAGAGGAGAATGAGAAGTGGAGCAATTCTGTCCATTGGCCTTGGAGATAAGGCGTATACACGGGGTTAAAACACAAATAATCACGGTCGTAGTTGGTACACTAGGAGTAGTATAGTCGTCTAGAAGGACAATTGAAAAAAAAAACTACAAATTCACGATGCTTTAGGCGGCCTTCAGACCTCTGCAATTGTAGGTACCACCAACATCCTTAGGAAAACCCTGGATCTTTGAAGCCCCTTTGAAGCCGGGATTAAGGGAAATCCTCTGGAATTGAATCCCATCCCTTTCCAGAGTGACGTTCATAAACGAAATTAGAATTATTATTATGTTTTACTCACTAGTAACAGTCACACAAGCAATCGTCAAAGATTGTTCTTTAAGAACAACTTGTGGTGTTCCCTAGAGTTTGAGTAACAACTAGTCTCCCCAAATTTCCAGTTCTCTCCACCTCTTTCGATAAGCTTAGCAAATAAATTTGCGTTATCGCAACAGCCGCTTATCATTGATTTCTCGTTGGCGGCGACTATTGGTCTTCACTGGAATTTGGGTGGCAATAAGCTTTCCCACGGTCCCAGTCCTCTTTGCATTACTTCAGCGGAGCTCTAGCTAATGCTTTCTCTCCTCGGTCTTTCCATCTTCCTTGACTCTCATTATTTGGTGTGGTGGCTGTTTATGGTGACACTCAAAGAAAAAGGGGGAGCGATATCTTACAATTATTAAGTTTAAGTTTTGCATGATTCCATGCGATGCTCCTTTGTGTTTGCGTCTGTAGCCGTTTCTGTATCCAGTTTGTGTTTTTGTGTGGTGTTAATCTCCACTTTCAAGGGGGTTCCTTAATATTTCTGCAGTTTTCATTATTGAAATTCGTTGTATCTTCTCTGATATCCCTCTGATACCAATCTCTCCCATTTTTCTTTCAAAGTTTTTCGGTATTGTTAATAGCGCTTCTACTATTATTATTACGTGCTGATAAGGAGCTTTCACACAAGTTATATATGATTTCTCCTTGAGAACAAGCTGTGGTGTACCCTGGAAGCTGAGTGACAACAGATCCCTCAAGATTTCCAGTACTCTTCACCTGTTTCAACATTCGCAAATGGATTTGCATTATCGCAACAGCCGCTTACTACTGATTTCTCGCTAGCAGCGGCCATTGGTCTCCACTGGAATTTGTGTGGCAATAAGCCTCCCCAAGGTACCAGTTCTCTTGGCATTTGTCCAACTGAGGTCTGATCAGTCCTCTCTCCTAAGTCTTTCCATCCTCCTTGAACCCTCTCGCATCATTCTAAGAGGGAACTGGGTAATGGGAAAATGGATGAGGAACTTATAGATATGCAGCTTCAACGTTCTTGGTTCCATGTGACGTTTCGTGTTTTGTCTCTGAAGTAACTCGTCAGGCCGCGCATGTAGCTCATGTATCAGTCTCTGCATCCCAGGGTTTTCCTTAATATTTCAGCTGTTTATTATTATTATTATTATTATTATTATTATTATTATTATTATATTATTATTATTATTATTATTATTATTATTATTATTATTATTGTTGTTGTTGTTGTTGTTGCTGTTGTTGCTGTTGTTGTTGTTGTTCTCACTAGGAGTCCTCACACGGTTTATTATCAGAGATTGCTCACTGACAATAATCGGTAGTGTTCCCTGGGGTCTGTGTGAAAACAAGTCTCCACAGATTTCCAGTATTCTCCACTTCTTTAGATAAAATTCACGAATGAATTTACGTTATCACAACAGCCACTTCCATTGACTTCTTGTTTGCAGTAAAATCTGGGTAGCAATCATTATTTTTAATATCATTGTTATGGGTATTAATAGTAGTATTATCAGTATTACTGCTGCGGTCAGTGGTTTTAGAAGTAGTAGTACTAACATTCATTACATCTGAATAAGCTCACTACTACTACTACTACTACTACAAGTCATATTATTGAGCTTGCCCACAAGGAAAACTGTAACTGCTATTTTTTCTTCTCCTTATTAATGTTGTATCTGGATAAGTAGTTTACGGATGATGATTGCAGCATATTCTTCCCTATTTAG
This sequence comes from Euprymna scolopes, assembly GCF_053919585.1. NCBI lineage: Eukaryota > Metazoa > Mollusca > Cephalopoda > Sepiida > Sepiolidae > Euprymna > Euprymna scolopes. The sequence goes on along the minus strand of NC_136513.1, from coordinate 21,948,165 downwards.
CAATAATAGCCAAGTAGATCGAAAGAAGGCATAAAAAAACGGTCTGACAGCCAATGAATTTAGGTCTGGTGTCGCGAAAAATGAATCGACAGAATTCTTGAAGGCGAGGAAATCGAGGTGAGTAATTTTTAGCTCAGCAACACTTGACCCAATCTCGGCATCATTAATGGCTGGAGGGAGCGGGATCGACGAGGAAGCTGAGGACCGCATCCAAAAGAACAATGGTCGCGGGAATAGAAGGATTGATTGCGGGCGAATAGAAGATAGCGAATATTACGAAGCCAATGAAGCCGAGAACAAGTGAGCGAACATTGTTAAGAAAGCGGACTATTAAAAATAATGCGAAGAATTACAGCTCTATCTTGATATAATAGTGATTTAGTTTCAGCCTATAAACGAGACTGAATTATAATTCTCCAAAGTGAATTAATCGGATTATTTCAAATACGGTTCTTATCTTAATATACGACACAATCACGCTGGTACACTCGTTCCCGTTAATTTAAGCAACGTTCAGCCTGATCAGTACTAAAATGGGTGACCATTTGGAAATAACACGTGCTGCATATGCTCTCTGCGTATCTCGGCATTGTTCCAGTCGTCCTGGATTTTGCTAGTGGATTCAAGAATTTTGTCGATTTATTTTTTGCGACACCAGACCGTTTATATACCTACCTCCGATCTACTTGTCCATCTTCTGTTATATAAATATCACCTGTCTGTTTAAATGTATGTATGTACACCTAAACCTTCCGACAGAGACGACAGATTTTCTCGAGATCGTATCGTTTTGAAGCTCGACCCTTTGGACGACCAATATCGAAAATTTGGATAAAAACATTGAATCTTTCACCCTCAATTAAGCAGTTTTCTACAAGGAGAGTCGTTTTTTTTCTTTTTTAAAATTTTTTTGGGTCGCCATTTTTGCAAGTCATCGTATCGTTTAAAATTACTTTACTAATTTCAACATTCCGAACTTCCGATCGTGTCATGGAGTAAGGGTAAAACGTCAAGTTTTCTTTCATTTTCTTTTCCACCTTTGCGTTCGAGCCTGTCTGCCTACTACCACTTTTTTTTCGCAACACACACCTCAAACATCCGGGCAACGCTGATCAACGCTGGGCAACGCCGTGCACCCAGGCTAGTTATTGCTAAATAGGGAAGGATATGCTGAATCATCACCCGTAAACTACTTATCCAGGTGTGGTTGGAGATTGCGCAGCTATTGCCTCACTATTAAACATCCAGCTATGTTTACAGGGTGCATCCATTTTATTTCGAGTCTGAACAGAGGCGATGATATGTTCTCATCTGTTATTTTATGGTCACAACAGCTAATGGAATCCCCAACCTTTTCATGTGCTTCTTATCAAACTTGGGGAATCGTATGTCGAACTCGTGAATCTCTACGGAATTTCGAACAAGACATTTTATTTAAGCCATTGGATAAGCTTGTTCTCATTCTGTCAGCCATAACCGATAAAGTTTTCAAGTTATTGTATTTTTTAGTATAAGCCGTACTTATGATGGAACCGTCAACCTACAAAATACTGTTAATGATAATAGGCTACATTTCATCCAATTCATTGATTTTAGAAAATATCTACAATTTCAGGCTTAAACTGTCTTAAGAAGAAATTCAAATCCTTTAAATCTTGCTTAATTTGTGTAATTCATTTGAATAGTATTTAATGAAAATCTGAAATATTTCTTTTGTAATGAAAGGGGATGTCGACATTATGTTGCCTTACATCCTTTGAAATACCGAAGATAAACTGAAATTTGGAAATATTTATTGCTTTATGTTACGCACTTAATTTTAAAATCTCACAAAAATCAAGGGTATCTAAATTGTCACGAAGATTTTCTACTTTCCTTCTGCCAAAGGTCGGTAAAACTAAATTACACTAAACATAGTCAAACGTGCATGTCGTTAGACCTAGCAGGTACGTTTAGAAAATTTACAATGATCCTGTAAATAGTTTAGATGTGATCAAATAGTTAAAACATAAACACATAGCTAACATACACATATATCTAACATATATGCATAGCTACCGCATACATATAACTAACATATGCACAGAGCTAAAATATACAGTGTTAATATATACACATAACGAGCATATACATATAGCTGACATATACATAAAACTTATATATACATATAGCTTATATGTACACATAGTTAACATTTGTACATACCTTACATATACACACAACTAACAGATACATATGGCCAAAATATACGCGTAGCTAACTATCGATATAGCTAAGATAAACGCATAACTAACATATACACTTAGCTGGAATATAGCATAGTAAGCATATGCACATATATTAATTGCATAGTAAGCATATGCATATGCACGTATACATATAGATAAAATATACATAGCTTACATATATACACAGCGAATATATATATAACTGATATAAGCACATAGCTAACGTATGCACATAACTAAAATATGCATATAACTGACATATACACACATCTAACCTATACAAATACCTAACATATACATTGCTAACATATACACATAGAGAACATACAGACATAGCTAACACGTACACATAGCAAATATATACATATAACCGATATATAACGATAGCTAACATATACATATAACTAACGTCTGCATATAGCTACAATATACGCATGGCTGACATATACATGGCTAATTTTTTTACATAGGCATCGACACATATCAAGGCCAAGAGACCACTCGAGAATAAGGGTTAAGCGTGTACAGTAGTCAATTTAACAATATAGTAATTGTCAGTAATAGAAATTCGGTAAATTTGTTAACTTAAGTGGGACGGCTCATCAAGAACTTGTTTACATTGGACTTGAAGACAAATCAGATTGTAGTAAGCTGGAAAGCAGGAGAAGAGAAAACAGTTCCACAGGCGTGCACCTCTAAGAAAGAAGCTTTTTTCATGGAATCTACGTTTAGGTTTAGGCACAGATAACCAGTGGGGGGATTATTGATAGTGTTTTCAGCTAGACGAGTGTTTCTTGTGAAAGTTTGGCGAGGGAGGACCATAGATTGAAGCTCAGTCGAGCACTTACCATGAAAATAACGATAAAGCAGAGATAAACTCGCAACATCTCTTCTGTGAGATAGATGTTGCAGAGAAGAGAAAAGGACATCTCCTACGAGGCTACAAAGTTTTTTTAACTCTATCAAGGCAGGACAAGTCCTTTCTAGCAACTCCTGCCCAAATATTGCAACAACAATACTCCATCCTTGGATCTACCTGGCTCTTATATAGATTATACACATAGCGAAAATATGCACATCTAACACATATACATAGATAAAATATACGTATATTTAACATATACACATAGCTAACATATAATTATAGCTAACAAAAATATCTATGTGTGAGTATATATATATATGTGTGTGTGTGTGTGTGTGTGTGTGTGTGTGCGCGCGCGTGTGAGTATCACTTATGTATGCATATAACTAATTTATTCACATGGCTAACATATACACGTAGCTAACATATGCACATAGCTAACATACACACATAGCTAACATACACGCATAGCTTACATATTCACATAGCTAACATACACACATAGCTTACATATACAGATAGCTAACAAAAATATACTGTTAACATTATAGCTAACTTAATATAGATATCACCTTTAATACGTGTTTGCAATGTGCTTAATTTTTTTTTTTTTTTTTTAATAATTAAAGATTATTCGAAGCACTGTTATTTAAAATGATGTTGGAATATGAGTTATTACCCAACAATTAGTGTTGGTTGTTATTTAAATAAGTTCCAATGTGTACGAATATGCCATGAAGTAAAACAATCCGAATGGGCGAAAAAGACGGCAATTACGTACGGTAGACTTCGCGCCCCAAAAATACCGAAGAGTGGAAAATCTTGTCAGTCATTTACTTTTTTTAATAAAATAAAATAAACCTGGGATAATATCGGAAAGGGCAATAGCAAACAGTGGGAGGAAAATCAGGAAGGGTGACAGTAAGAGGAAAGGGAATAAGAAAAAAAGGTGGGAACAGGACGGGACAGGTCTGAAAACGAGGCTGATGAAACCAGAACGAGGCTGGTGTCAATTAAATGACACCAAAAAAATGAAACCATCTAAAATAAAAGTATGCAAAACAAAAAAGGAGTGAATGAAAAACTGTACTGGCCTCGGGGATTAGTTAAAAATTGCCATCGTCATAGCAACAAGGAAGCAGGTGCGTGCATACACGTGCACGGTCGTTTATTGCATCGCAATTATTTACAGTGAGTGTTTTTGTCTTTTACCTAAGGCTGACATGTACGGTACAAGCCCCTTCGTAATATTGGTTACCGTATGCGACTTCGAATCCTCGTTACGATTTCTTGAGGAAGCAGGCCAAGATAGAGAGATGGGAGTGTTCTCTAAAAGACAATGTAAATCGATAGATAAACCAACACACCCAGAGAAACAGGGAGAGGAAAACTGTTGGTTAGGTTTGTCCAATTTTTAGGACATGTGGCAACCCGTTTCGGGTCATATATTATTGCAAAACAACATTTTTTTTTTTAACTCGCCTTCGCCCCAAACGAGGTATATCGCCACTTGGGCGTAAGGGGCTACTAATTAGGACCATGTTTAAGAAAGCTTACCAAGATGTTTGTTTACGTTACATTTAAACTTCCGCATATCGGTACAGCCAAGGAAACAGGTAACGGCAAAGGAATTCAAATATCGAGCTGTTCGAGGGAAGAAACTATTAAAATAGAACGCTTTCTGGTATTTAGGAACCTCAACAGTGAAGGGGTGTGATTTTGTTGCTAAGCGAGTCTGTCGAAGATATGCACGGGGAGGGAACACAAGTGCAATTAGTTCATTAGGGCACATTCCATTAAAATACTTGTAAAACAATGCACATTTTAAACAATTAAATGGATACTCTTAGTTTAACAAAAGTTGCTGTTTTGCTGATAATTCATAAAAGATTGTGAACCCATATTTGCCTACATATGATGTAAAGTTTGACATACATCGGTTTGAAGCTAGACAAAAAATTAAATTCAGTAAAAAAAAATATCCCTTTGGCATGAACAAAAATAAAAGCAATGTCTCAGTTTGGAAGGATTTCTCCTCCACTAATCAAGGATTGAAAAAAATGGAGTGTATCATCAAAACAGATACTACTCTTTGTTCTCGGCTAAAAAAAAACAAGAAAATCTTTTACAGTATTAATACGTTATTTACCCAAATAGTCGCAATACCGTTTGAACTCGTCATGCTCAATTGCTTAGAACACTATAGTATCTATAGGGAGAGTCACACACCATAATAGATAAAGATTTAGACGAAGATAGAGAAATAGAAAAGAGGGTGTCTTAATCGAAATGGATAGACAGATCGATAGAGAGAGGTAAAAAAAAAGAGGCGTATCATTACAGGGAATTGTAAGTGTGGCACAGTAGAGAAAAGAAGTGAAACAGTGCGGAAGAGAAACCCGAATGAAACGGGAGTAATTAATTTTGAAATAAACTTCTAGAATGGATCAGATTGTCTTCCTCCTTTTCCTTTTCGTTTTTTTTTCTTCTTCTTTACCTACTCCAGTTTTCTGTTATCCACTTCATGTTTATCCCACTCCCTCTACTCTTACTTTTCCTTTTTCTACTCCTAATTCTCATTCTCCTCCCCTTCTTCTTCTTCATCTTCTTCTTCTTTCTTTCTTTCCCCCTTCCTCTTTTCTTCTTCTTTTTCTTCTTCTTTATCTACTTCTTTCCACCTTTCTTCTTCTTCTTCTTTTTCTTCTCCTCCTCCTCCGTTTTCTTCTTTCTCTTCTTCTTTATCTACTTATTTCCACCTTCCTTCCTCTTTTTTATCTTCTTCTTCTTCTTCTTTTTCTTCTTCTCATTATTATTATTATTATTATTATTATTATTATTCTTTCCCTCTCCCTTCCTCTTTTCTTCCTCTTCTCCGTCTTTTCTATCTTTTTCTCTTTCTTTTTCTTCTTCTTCTTCTTCTTCTTCTTCTTATTATTATTATTATTATTATTATTATTCTCCTTCTCCTTTCTATATTTTCTCTTTCCTCTTCATATTCTCCTTCTCCTTTCTATCATTTTCTTATTCTTATTCTTCTTTTCCTCCTCTCTATCTTTTTCTTATTTTTTTCTCTTTCTTCTTCTAATTCCTCTTCTTCTTCTTTTCTTCTTTGTCTACCCATTTCTTCTTTATCCATTTCACTTCTGTTTTACCTCCTCCTCCTCCTCCTCCTCCTTTTTCATTCTTTTTCTACCTCATCCTCCATTAATTACTTTTCATTCTTCTTTCTTTCCTTCTCTATCTTCTTATCTTTTTTTTTATTTTCACTTACTTTTTTCTTCTTTATATGCTTCCTTTCATAATTACTTTCTCCTTTCACCTTCTTCATCATTTCTGACAACATTAACCCTATCTCTGCTCTAAATTAGCCTTTCCTATGTCCGTACGGTCTAATAATCCGTGATCCGCACCATCAGCCACCAGAGCATTCACTTCCGGTTTCAGAAATCTTACCCTTCAGACATATCTAGTTGAGTTTATGATTTCGGCCTTAAATTTTCAATAACAAACCATTATAATGATGTTTTTATGCGCGTGGCACAAAGATTGGACAAAACCATGTTCCCCAACGAATACCCAAGTAACCTCATTGGTATTTCCCGATCGGGGTACGTCAGACAATTAGCAATACACAAAGCCTTTTTCAGACATAATATAAAATTGTACCTACTGAGACTTAAAAGAACTACACCTGAGCAAAAATTCACTACGTACTTTGAACTATTATTTATGGTCATTAGCTTCCTAGTTAATTGGTCCAATTTTATTCTTATCCAACCTAAGTGACGAAAATATCTTATCTAGGTTTACTATTCATTTTTTTTTTCATCTCTTTTATTAGGTTTCTACTATAATGTATGGTTTTCTTGTTTTCATATATTAATTCGAAAATATCTAAGGTTTTCACGAAGGGATTCAACCACCTTTTCACTCCTATTACATAAAATTAAGTAAAACCTAATATGTCCCACATTACGAATCCTTACGCCTAAGAGCTGTGTTTTAAAATCCATTATGATTTGTTGAGTGAGTCCTGTAATGCAATATATATATATATATATATATGTATATGTATATATATGTATATATATGTATATATATGTATATATATATGTATATATATACATGTATATATATGTATATATATGTATATATATGTATGTATATATATGTATATATATATGTATATATATGTATATATATGTATATATATATGTATATATATAAGCACTTTGTATATATATATATATATATATATATATGAGCACTTTGTATATATATATATATATATATATATATATATATATATATATCACCTCTATTTGTTACTGATGTTTATCTAATTGTATCTATAACACCTCTATTTGTTATTGATGTTTATCTAATTGTATCTATAAAAGATCTACTGGTGTATATTGAGCACCTATCAAAAATATCGGTGTTTTACTTTATGTTGTTAATAGTCTAGGAAATGTTTACAAGTTTTAAAAACTAGATTAAAAATATTACGAAATCCTTCATTCGCAAATTTCTTTGCTTGTAAGTCGATCAATTCTTTTGTAATCACTATTAGCATCAAAGAATTTACTCCATACGTAATATTATTTATGGTTAAGAGTGAGATGCTAACGTTTTATTCCATATAAGGTTATGTAGTTTTGCTTTTTCTCTCAATTGAAAAACAGTCTATCTAATTTGTTATTTTTTTTTAATGGAAGTCGCTCGGGACAAGGCAAGATGCCACATGATGTGGAGAGCTAATTAGAACAAAAATTGATTATCGCAAAGACAGGATATGACCTATTGACCTTAATCTTGAAAAAAGCAAGGCGATTGGTAGCTATGAAATCGTCGCCAGAACATTCTCAAACAGACCTTCCCCCCTCGCAGAGAGAAGATTCGATTTCCCTGTTGTCATGCTAAACCTAGTGGAATTCCTGATTTCATTTTTATATCTCCTTCTTATTATTTATTTTTAACTGGCCTTACCGATGCAGCAATCGGATTTTAGAAAAAATAAATAACAAAGGAACAACAAACATAATTGCAAAAAACCCTTGTTCAAAATTATTGGCACGATTTATTTAATAATCAATTGTATAGCCTTTGGCCTTGATTACCTTCCTCAGTCGCTTTTCATAGTTTACAACCAAGTTGTTGCACTCTTCAGTAGTAATTTTAGCCCACTCTTCCTGACAATAATCCTCCAATTGAATAAGATTCTTAGGCTTCCTTTGCATTACCCTCAATTTTAATGTTCTCCATAAATGTTCAATTGGATTAAGGTCTGGGCTTTGTGATGGCCACTCCAAAACATTAATATGATTGTCCTCAAGCCATTTCTTAGTCAGTTTAGCCGAATGCTTTGGGTCATTATCTTGCATGAACCACCAACGACGACCAAGTGAGAGCTCTTTAGCAGAGTCTTTCAGGTTTTCATCCAATATTTTAACATAATCTTCCTTTTTTATGCTACCTGTGACCTTAACAAGTCGCCCTGGTCCAGAGGCAGCAAAGGATCCCCAAAACATCAAACTGCCTCCACCGTGCTTCACTGTGGGTATGGTGTTCTTAGGCAGGAAAGCTTCGCCAGATTTTCTGTAAATATAAGACACTTTATTATGGCCAAATAACTCTATTTTCGTTTCGTCAGTCCATAGAACACGTTTCCAGAATGCAACATCTTTATCAATATGACGTTTTGCAAAGGCTAGCCTTGCTTTCGGGTGCATAGGCTTCAATAAGGGAGTCTTTCTCGGACGACATGCTTTTAAACCAGCTCTCTTCAAAACTCTACCAACTGTATGTCGAGATACATTCACTCCAGAGGTGCTCTGTTCATCAACAATCTCCCCAACAGAGATCCTTGGGTTTTGTTTTACTTGTCGAACAATTTTCCGTTCATCTCTTGGGGAAAGAATCCTTTTTCTCCCTCTACCCTCTAAACTCATAACATGGCCTTGCGATTTGAACTTGTTTATTATGGCTCTAACAGTGGATTTGGGAAGGTTTAGCTTCTTTGAAATCTTATCATAGCCCTCCCCATTGGTATGGCATGCTACAACAAGCTTCCTGACGTCTTCGCTGTGTTCCTTAGTTTTAACCATGGCGATTGAAAATTATAATTTAGTCACTTATAATAGTTTAAATAAATCGCTATCTAAAAATCATCTGAAAAAATTTATTCACTGAATTAGCGTTAAACAAACATAATATGGCTATAAAAAAGTTCAGAAAGCACGTAAACCGGAAATTGATTGATATTATACTGATACTAAAAGAAAAACAAAGCCGTGCCAATAATTTTGAACAAGGGTTTTTTGCAATTATGTTTGTTGTTCCTTTGTTATTTATTTTTTCTAAAATCCGATTGCTGCATCGGAAAGGCCAGTTAAAAATACATAATATACTTTGTTATTTTCTTTAATTTAATCCCTTTTTTAGAATTTATTAGACAAAATTTAACTTTTATTTTACCGTGCCAATAAATATGATCATCACTGTATATATATAAAATTGAATATTTTTCTCGCCTTGACAGTGATATTAAATGCCTTCTTTTTTCTAGTGATATTTAATTTATTTCCCACAAGAGCAATATGTGACACAACGTCGTTTTTAATGTGTATGTGCGTGTGTGTGTGTGGGGGGGTCCACCTGCTCAAAAATGAGCACGCCGACAGTAGGCAAAAAATAAAAATTCTTTTAGTATAGAATGGTTTCCCCTACGTTGAATAAGGACAGATTATTTAAGTGTAGCATCAGAACATTTTAAAATTATTATAACGAACTTCTTATGGATATGCGAGCGACTACATGAAGGTTGCCTTATTTGCATATTCTGTTGACAGTCACTTACGGTCACTGTCAATGGTATACGGCTGCTGCAATGTGGATGAGAGTACTGGAAATATGGGGAGACTTGTTGCCACTCAGACTCCACAGAATGCTACAAGTTGTTCTCAAAAAGAAAACATTTCATGATGGCCTGTGTGACTACTCCTAGTGAATAAATAATAATAAGAAGAAGAAGAAAAAGAAGAAGAAGAAGAAGAAGCATCCCGGGCGTTAACTTCCACCCACACCCATCCCTCCATTATCACATCACTGCCCCCCCCTCAAAAAATGATCGAGACCAAATAACCAAGTAGAGTCAAGGAGGAAAGAAAGCCCGCTGAACTGACCAGACTTCATTCGGATAAGTGCGAAGTGAGATGAAACCTTGGGGAGGCTTATTGCCACTCAAATTCCAGCGAAGACCAGTAGCCTTTGCTAACGAGAAATCAATGACAAGCAGCTGTTGCAATAATGCAAATTTATTTGCAAATGTTATCGAAAGAAGTGCTGGAAACCTGGGGAGACTTGTTGTCACTCGGCTTCCAGGGAACATTACAGGTTGTTTTCTGGGAGAGATCTTTTAAAACCTGTGTAAAAGCTCGTTGTGAGCCAATAATAATAATAATAATAATAATAATAATAATGATAATAATAATAATAATAATAATAATAATAATAATAATAATAATAACAAGTGTTTATTATATATTTTTTTTATTTTATAAATAATAATAAAAACGAGTGTTTATATTATTTTTAATTGGAATTAATTATTTAGATGAGTATTATTTATATTAATTTTTATTTTATTGCGGACTATTACTCTCATCTTTATTAGTTGTTGTTTCACGGCATTTTGGCCAACTATTTCTCTGGCCTTCGTCAGGTGGTAACCGCGACGGATAGGAACTTCGAATCTCCTAACTGCTTTCTCAGCAATTACTGTCATCCGTAGTTGTTGTCGCCTCACGTGGCGCAGTTGATAAAGACATTGAATCTCTAGGGTTCCAGATGAGCATTGTCTGAAGATAGCGGTTTCAATCCTACCCAAAGCCGGCCAGAGGCTTACTTGGCCAAAACGTGGTGAGACGGATGGCACTGATTGCTGAGAATGCAGTTAGGAGATTCGAAGTTCCTATCCGTCGCGGTTACCGTCTGACGAAGGGCAGAGGAATAGTCGGCCGAAACGTCGTGAAACAACAACTAATAAAGATGAGAATAATAGTCCGCAATAAATAAAAATTTATATAAAACGAGTGCTTGCTTTATATTTATTCATTTTTTTTTTATGGTTGCTTATTAGAGGATTGGTTGTATATCAGTATTACGCTGAATTCTATTTACATTTGCATAATTGTGACTTTTCCGATGTGTGTGTGCGAAAAGTTTACTAAACTCATATCTGAATATTTAGTCTACAGAATTAAAATTTAAAATATAGGATACTAGCATGGGTGCCCGGCGTTGCCCGGGTGGTTGGAGGTGTATTCTGAGCAAAACAAAAAAAAAACAAAAAACGGTCAATTTTTTTAACTTTGATCCCTATTATGGCCCCTTAAAATTTATTATGTTGGGCTCAAATCAAGTTATTAAGTTAGATCCATCGCCAAGGAACCTATATCTAAAATTTCAAGAGTGTAGACCCAAAATTGTCGGAGGAGTTTGGTAGAGTTCTCAAAGGTCAAATCGTTGAACTTTGGCTCCTTACCAGCCAAATTTCTGTCCGAAGACCAGTCACATAGATTTTTCCAAATCTCAGTACCCTGTATATCAAATTTCGAGTCTGTAGCCTTAAAATTGACAGAGTCATTGCGTAGGGAAATGTACACAGACACACACACAAACACACAGAGACAGATACTTTCACTTTTATAGATATATAGATTTGGACCTGTGGCACACTTTCAATGCTGCTAAAGAGACAAACTTATAAAACGAAACAATTGCCCTTGACAGAAATAGTCAACTAATTCTGTTTATTTTAAACTATTTTCATTCATACAGGCGTGTTTCAAAGGCTAAAAGATGAGGTTGGATGGTTGAATGATTTGGTTTTGATTCTGGTTGATGGCACCTAAGACATATATTTATTTTTACTTTTAATATCCCTATTATGGATTAGGTACAATATAATAATCGATAGAAAATTGGTTCTATAATAATAAATACGCAATCCATATGAATTAGAATACTATATTTATGCGTATTTTACGGCCGGGAAACGGCGAGCGGTCTGTTAGTCTAAGATACGAAATACTTTCAAATAAAAGTTATAAGAGCCAGGTACGTCCAAGGATGGAGTACTGTTGCCACAGCTGGGCAGAAGCTGCTAGAAAGGACTTATTCTGCCTTGATAGAGTTCAAAATAGATTTCGTAGCCTCGTATGAGGTGTCCTTTTCTCTTCCCTGCAACCCCTATCTCACAGGAGAGATGTTGCGAGTTTGTCTCAGCTGTATCGTTATTTTCATGGAAGGTGTTCGACTGAGCCTCAATCTATGGTCCCCCCTCGCCAAACTTTCACAAGAAACAGTCGTCTAGCTGAAAACACTACCAATAATTTCCCCCACCCTTTATCTGTGCCTAAACCTAAACGTAGATTCCATGAACAAAGCTTCTTTCTGAGAACTGCACGCCTGTGGAATTGTCTTCCATTTTCCTGCTTTCCAGCTGACTATAATATGGTTGTCTTCAAGTCTAATATAAACAAGTTCTTGATGAGTCGCTCCACATAAGTTAACAAATTTACCAAATTTCCATTATTAACGATTACTATATTGTCCAAGTGACTCCTGTACACTCTTAACCCTTATCCTTGCGTGGTCTCTGGGCCTTGATAAGTGGTGATGCATATGTAAAAAAACTAGATTACTGATATAAAGCATAACAATTTATTTCTCTTTTTATCGTCAGATTATGTTTGTTTTGGTATTAATTAGTGTTGGGACGATTCATCGGAATCGGGAATCGTAAAAATCGAAGTTTTGGGGGTAGCGGAATCGAGAAAATTTAAGCTTATTTTCCGATTCCAAACCGATTTCTTGCATGTCAGTATGTGTGTTTCGTTTTATTCTTTACTTTTGATACGCAAAAGGGCAAACATAGAAATGTACACATTCTTAATATTGACGAAGGCGGCCATTACGTTCCGTCTGCCTGCTTCCCTCCTGACTACAACTTGGATGTCTTCAAGTCCAACATAAACAAATTCCTTATGAACCTTAAGTAGACACTCGA
>NC_136513.1:21907500-21927500 GCF_053919585.1 Euprymna scolopes | reverse complement strand
ATTTTTTCGATTATCTATTTTCAATATTTATCGGGGGCATTCTGCTCCCAAACCTGCCTAAGAACACTCTCAGGCACACAAAGAAAATTTGCGTAAAAAAAAATCAATCAGCCAAACTCTTTCGGAATCAATATGGAACAAACTTATACGCATAGAAAAATGTCTTTATATATAAGTTGAGATAGATATAATTTACTGGTTAAATATTCAAAATATTAGGCAAAATAAGTGAAACGAACGGACCCCTGTGCTTCCTAAAAGAGGCTTATCATAATTTTTTTTTTTTTTTAGTTTATTTCTAAATTTTGTTTGTGTTTGAAAGATAACAGGCCAAAATTAATGTCTAAAAGGAAATAAAATGTATATTTACGTGTTAAAATTACGGTGAAAAATGTAAAAACACATTTTCATCGAATTTCAAGTTCGAATATGTCTAATTTGAAAATATATGTAAAAAATTATTCTCAGTTTTTCGACACTATTTCAGCGATAAGTTGTAAATTAAAGTTCTAAGATACCGAATTTAACAAAATGTGCGTGCGTTTATATAAAAAAAAAAATGCATGATAAACCAAAAGAGTTATTTACGGTATACAAATAAAACGTTCCGGTGAAGATATAAGCACCAATGACGCTGATTTTCACTATCGTACGGAACACAATAAGCGTTATAATTTTGTCTAATTATTTATGTTGTAATAAAACAGGAAAGGCTTATTCAATAAGAATATTTATGGATGTACACAAGAATCTCTTTATTTTTTTCTGAAGATTGTTCTAGAGATAGGACGAGTAGGGTGTGAGGGCTAAAACTGTCTGCGTTTTTTTTTTTCCAACGTTGTGAATCTGTAGGTTAACAAATGAATCGTTTCCTTAAGTTTCTCCATTTTTTTAAATTATTTTTATGTTGTCCTGACATTCAGTATTAAAAACAAATTCCAAGATTATAGAAAAAAATCTTACACTAATGTTTACATGTCCATGCATTGAAATATTACATGTAAAATCTACTCTAAAAATGATACATTATAAATGACATGAAATATATTTTGCAATTATTCATTGTCGTTTTTTTTGTGAAAATATTGAATAAACAATGTCTCAGTCGGTTATGATATCGTTAGTTCGAGAAAAACGATATTATTAACGTAGACTTTAGAGTCTTTTTCGTGATGTTCCTGAAAAAAAAAATTAAATATTTGATGTGGACCCAAAGTTGAGACGCGGAAGGAAAATACGGAACACGGATAATGTGTAAGAAAGATATATTAATCAGCAAGGGTTACAAGGATAGGGCAAAGGGATGTTTCTAACAGATGATTCCCGATATGGGACGTCGTACGCACTGAGCACTACTAGTGTTCCTGCTGATTCTACGGTATTATGATACTGCCCTCTTGAAAATGTTATCTTAAATCGAAATACTGGAAGAGTCCATGATGCAGGTAGGTTTCGGTCTCACAACAATATGTTTTTTTTTTTAATTGTCACAGTCTACCTTGCATTATTTTCATAAAGAGCCAGACACTCTGTATCAGATGACACCACAAGTTGTTCTCAGAGAGAAATATTTAATGATAACCTCTGTGCTTACTCTTAGTGAGTAAAAATTCATAATATAACGCACCTTATCTCCTATTTTCCCCGTGACAACACGATAAGTGGAACAATTAAGATTTCGGTGTTGCCACAAACACAACACTATGCACAGATGACCAAACAAACTGGACAACACTGAGGTTACAAAATGATGTGAACAAGATCCACCGTAATTCGAACCCGGAATCCGTCCAGTACAAGGAAAAAGGGAGAAGGGAAGAAAGATATGTAACTCATGGTACTGTCGCAATTAAAAGTCTATATAAAGACAGTTTTTTGTCGGAATGTAATCGTGATTTTGTGATGCCGACGGCGACGACGACGACGATGACGAGTTGAGAAATTCAAGAGAAGAATGCTTTTCGCAATCGGAGATATTTCTTGTACGCGTTAGCACGAAAAATTGATTTTTTTTTTGTTTTTGCCGAGTTAAAATATTAATTTCAACACTTCAACATAGACATAAGCGTCACGATCAGCAGATTCTCCCTCGATGGCTAACGTCATCCTATGAATGTTAGCTAATCTAATTTGTGATTAAAAAAAACATCAAAGACCTGAATCGTGTAACAACGTCTCTTATTGTAGATACAACAATCCAGACCAATCACGGGAAAGCAGAAACCGCCAACATAAATCTCTCACAATGGACCATAGAAAAGAATCGACTGGAAATGGTGTGCCATTATAGAAGACGCTAAAACGAAAGAGGATATCGGAAACGAATGAAAGAATCATGGGATATGTGTCTTAAACAAAAAGAATCGTTAACTAGCGAAAATTATACTCAGAGTTTGAATTCCAAAGCTAGAAATACAACGAAAGGTAAATGGTGAACGAGAATAAACACCTCTCTGTGCAACCCGAACATAGACAATGAACACTTGGAGGACCGCCAAAAAATAAACACTAAAAACATAGAGATTAATAATAACGAAACAGAAATCGCAAGGGCGAAACACCTGAAATAGATAACATCATAAAATTTATGAACGAATAAAAAAATTCCCATTCCTAAAGAAACCAAAAAATGGAAGAAATTAAAAGTAAAACAACAAGGTAAGCGAAATCCTTCCGTTCACCCCAAATATAAGCAATGGAAGAGGCAAGGCAGTAAGCATAAAATTTATGATAGAAGCAAAATCTTTAAAAAATAGATCAACAAAACCTGGTTGAGACGTCAGACTGGAAACCGAAATAAAACAAAACTCAGTAAAATAGCAAAAACCCGGCAAAGAGGATGAAAGATAATAGAAAAGGATGGAAAAACAAAAATATGACCTTTTAATGAGAGACTAAATAAGAAACATGAAGAATTAAAACAAAAGATAACATTAACGAAGGAATATTGGGATGATACAAATAGAAAACAGAAAAGTGCAAAATAAAACAGAATCTTTTAAAAACAACGAAAGCCAATTCTATCTAAATGTAACCGGACGAAGAATAAAACATATAAACTGGACCAGACAGTGATCAAAATCAACAAAAGCAAAATATGAGAAAAGCGACAAAATCACGACAGAAATGCCGAATGGCTGAAAGACATGAAAGTAGAGTTGCAGCAAATCGAAGGGGGAACAAAAACGAAACTAGTAAGTAATCATAAAGATTACTGTAAGAAAAATGGCAAAATCTCGTTCAAACGTTCACGATACCACATGAAAGGCAAATTACCAACTTGAAATGTGTATCCGCAGAACAAACCAAGCTGAATGACCTAAAGTAAAACCGCACTAATACAAAAGAATATTGAAAAGGAAACCGTCCCCAGTAACTACATATCCATAATTTACTTATTACCCATGTGGGAAATAATAACAACTGAGAGGACAAATTTAATACTCTCTTAATAATCGTAGACTACTTTCCGATGAACAAGATGATAAAAACGGAAAAACGTGCACATAGCCTACTATACATAGACTTGAAGATCCTGTAGGAGGTGAAAAGTATATAAAAAAAAAAGAACATCGCCATGGCAAGAACGCGAACGACATGATTTCTTAAGCATGGATAATAGAATGAATGAGGATGTACAAAATAACAAACAAGATTATCAATTTTGATTGGATGCTTGAACTGGCAACTGAAAGACAAAACATAACATAATAATTAAAATACAAAGAAGTATCTTCCAAGGAGATTCACTATCGCAACTACTATTCATTATAGACATAGCGCCTCTTAAAAATATTCCAAAGAAATGTTAAGCCGAATGCATGTTGATTAATACGGATGAAACCCTTAATGGATATGAACGAGCTGAAACTTTTCTCGAAAGATAAAAAGGAAATATATATCCTAATAAAAACAACCAGGATCTTCAGTCAGGATATTAGAATGAAGATCGGGATAGAAAAGTGCGCGATGCTAGTTATAAGAAGGGAACACTGGAGGCAACGGAAGGCAAAGAACTCCCCAATCAAGCGGAGATGGAAGCAGTAGGCGAACATGACATCTATAAATATTTGGAAGTCGTGGAAGCAGACACCATCAAATCAATAGAAATTTAGAAACGGAATACTTTAGAAGAACTATGAACTTCTAGAAACAAAAATATATAGTAGGAACCTAATAAAATGTATAAATCACTAGAAAGAAACTCTATACCGTTCATACACTGAACCACAGAAGAACTGAAACATTTAGACCAGTAAACCAGGGAACTTATGACCATGCACAATACACTACACTCAAATGATGATGCTGACCG
Organism: Euprymna scolopes; assembly: GCF_053919585.1. NCBI lineage: Eukaryota > Metazoa > Mollusca > Cephalopoda > Sepiida > Sepiolidae > Euprymna > Euprymna scolopes. The sequence goes on along the minus strand of NC_136513.1, from coordinate 21,923,185 downwards.
ACTTTATGTGAAAAGGAAAAGAGAGAAGAAGAGGACTGGTTTGTATAGAAGATTGTGAATGGCATAAACATGAATTCGAAAAATACACAACGCAAAATACAGAAAACTAATAGCCTCAGCAAGAGACTGCATTTTTTTTTAAATCAAAGAACTGAGAGGAAAAGGGATGATATAAAAAAAAAGGTAAATAGGACGATCTGTACGGATAACAAAATATGACTCACGAAAATGTTTGAACCTGGCTACGAAAAGGACATCTAACTAGCGAAACTGAATTGTGAGTTAACTCCTTCATCTCTAAAAAATATGTAGTGTCCGCATCAACTGGCACCACATCAAATAGCCCAAGATGGTGGAGAAGGATGGAAAGACCGAGAGAAGGGAGCGCTAACCAAACCTCCTTTGAATGAGTACGAAAAAGACTGTAAGCAAAGGGAGCTTATTGTTGCTCAAATTCTAGAGATGACCATTGGTCAGTGCCAGCGAGAAGTCAATGAAAAGCGGCTGTTGCGAGAATGCATATTAATTTTCAAAGAGGTGGACAGCATTGAAAATCTTGGTAGACTTGTCAGTCAGATTCCAGAGAACATCACCGACTGTTGCCAGAGAGTGATACCTGATGCTGACCTGTAAGAGAACTACTAGTGAGTTATATAGGAAGAGAAACAGGTACACGAATGATTCAAGTCAAGACTAACGAAAACACCTCAGACATGGCTACAAAAAAAGAAATCTAAACAGAGAAACTGAATCCCTCATAACAGCCGTATAAGATAGCGCTACCAGAATAAACCACATCAAAGCAAGAATTGACAAGACAGAAGAAAACAATAAATGCAGACTCTGTGGACAAGGAGGCGAAGCAATAAACCACATAATAAGCGAATGTCGCAAATTAGCATCAAAGTAATATAAGAATAGACACGATCAATTGGGGAAGGCGATAAACTGTAAAATATGCAGACACTTGTATCTTGAAGACGCTGGCAAATGGTACAAGCATAAATCGTCAGCAGTGCTTGAAGACGAAAGTCACCAAATCCTATGGGACATGGATATACAAACAGACAAACCCATCCAAACAAGACGGCCAGGTGTCATAATAATTAACATCAAGGAAAAGTTTTGCCAGATTATAGATATTGCCCTTCCAGCAGACCACAGAGTGAAGATCAAAGAGACAGAAAACTGGAACAAATACACACGACTGACCAGAAGGTTCAAAAGGATATATAAGATGAAGAAGGTAAAGATAATACGAATAGTAGTAGGAGCTCTAGGAACAATACCAAAAACCTTTGAAAAAAGAATAGGCGAGATTGGAATCGGAGGTATGGCTGAAAAAATACAATGGATAGCAATAAGAAAACGGCTAAAATATTAAGAAAACTTCTTGAGTGCGAAGAGTAATACACATGATCCGCGGGTGTTGATTGGCCATACAGAAACAACTATAAATGTAAAACACAAAGAAGGGCCACTTGAGAGCATGAAAACTGAAACTGTATAATTGCATGATTGTAAATTAACACCCTGTACCTTCGCCCCCCCTTTTTGTCACCATAAACTGATACACCACTAAATAAGAAGGGTCATAAAAGATGGAAGTGAAAACTAATGGTCGCCACGAATGAAAAATCAACAGTAGAGAATCAATAGTAGACGGCCATTGCGATAATGAAAACTTATTTGTAAATGTTGTCGAAAGAGGTGGAGAGTACTGAAAATCTGGGGAGACGATGTCACTCAGCATTCAGGGAACAGCACAGGCTGTTTTCAAAGCGAATTCTTAGATGATGCCCTGTGTGTAAGCTCTTAGTGAGTTGTAGTAACTGGAAGAATAAAAGAAGAAAAAGAATGGCATTAAGCTCCTCAAGCAACAACTTAATAAGGAGAACCAAGAGAAATAAATCGTGAATGACTGAAAAATGAATAAAAATAAAAATAATGAAAAAGAAGAAAAGAAGAAATAATTTAACGTCATAAAAGAAAACCTAAGAAAAAGAGTATAATAGAGTACGTCTAGCAACTAATTTATATAAGAAATAAACTACGAAGAACAATTTTTCAAGAAAGTAAAAGAGAATAATAGTAAACACGGAGCCTCTAACAAAAGAATTAAATAGAAAAAAAAGCAAGAAACGCCAAGTGAGCGCAACGGTTAAATAAAATATACCACGTGACTAAAATAATGGCGATCGAAAGAAAATTCAGATACACCACGACGATTGGGAATTGACCGATTGAAAAAGCAAAACTCAGTAAAAATAAAAACACCGTCCATTGATAGTGAACGTTCAATTTGCCAAGACGAAGCAAAAAAGGAGAAGTCTTTGTCGATATATTGATTTGTGTTCTATCATTGGGAATTATAGACTCGGAATTGGCGGGAGATGTGGATTTTTATAACCCAAATATTGACAGAAGGCGGAAACGAGCTCCACGATTACACTATGCGCCGTGCGCATGCTCACGAACAGAGTGTGTTGAGCGAGTCGAGTGATGAGGAGAAGAGGCTCTATTTAATGGCGCCCAAATTTCGTGATTTATTCACAACAGGATGTTCCGCCAGGGAAAAAAAAAATATGTATACAACGGTCGTCTAAAATAATATAAATCTGTTATTGTATATACACCCACATGCGCACGCATGTACCAAACTTGAATGCCCACTAGACACTATCCCCGAGTGTCTAAAGTCTCTCTCTGCAGGGGTTATTGAGGACAATATTACATACGGATGCTTTTCCCTACAAGCGCTGATTAAATATTCAAAATTACATAGTATTCGTGGCCCAAAATAATATCTCCTCGATATAGCTAATCCACACTGGCTTTTACGAGGAATAGTGTACCTTCTCTAAGTGATGTTTGTTATGTAACAGCACGAAGCTGAATACTCCACCAGACTAGACGAATTCTTGTCTTGAAATCTCGTAACACCAAGAGACCACAAGGAAGATAACATATTAAAATGGTCAATTGAGGAGAGCAAAATCGTGTTCTCTACTTTACTAACTTATCGATTAGAAAATAAAGGAAAACTTTAATGGAATATTCGAATATCTGTGTATGTCATATAGATATCAACTGAGAAAACCGGGTTCATTTGAACCTTGAATCATAAAAATTGGTCAGTCAGCTCATAATATGTATAGCAATAACAAACTAATTTTTCAAATGCCTATGACAATGTTAAATGTCTGTACAAAAATATCTGGAAACTTATTTAAGACCCCTAAGTATACCTAAGCTTGACCTTATTCTCACTCTACAAAATTATCTTCACACACTGCCTTCTTCTAAAGTGAGTCGATATTAACACTTGCCAACCAGGAAATAGGTGACCATTTTTACGCTTAAATTATATAAGAAATTTTAGACAATTTTAAGTATTTGAGACCAAAGATGACCAACGAAATCCCTTATCCTCACACTTGTGCCTAATTTGTTCATTATGTATTCTTCTATTTTGTGCGAATAAATATTTTAATGTTTGGTGCATCTAAATCAGAAAGCCGATATCTTCAGAGATCCTGATCTGTTAGCACCAGTGTGGGCTTTAAGAGGAGTAATTATTGCTTGCAATGGTAGGAATGCGTGACAAGTTCAACACATTATAGTTTTGTCAAAAAGAAAGTACGAGATTTGACAATTAACACATTAGTACCCACCGATTTTATGAGTAATTTTAATTTGATGTCTGCCATGTTTGATTGTTTCTTGTTTTTTGGGTTTTTTTTTTCTGTATTCTAATGATTATCTTAATATTTGCAAACACAAATTTTCTTTGCATTTTTTATTCTTTTTTTTTATTATTCCACAGCGCAGGCGTTGTTGGATGTCAAGATTCAGTGGATGCAATTTTGTGAATATTTATACGGTTTCTGTATTTAGATAGCCGGCGTTTGTGTCAAAGCTTTTCACTAGAAAACATTCTTAAATTAATTTTCAGCCGCGTTAAATTGATTTGTTTTGCTTTTGTTATTAGAACATTTAGAAAATAAGATTGAAGGGGGGGGCGATAAAAAGAAAATGTAGGCTGCAAATGAGATAATGGATAGTTGAAAATAAAACAAGGAATTTCCGAACGACAGGTCACTATCAGTGATTTCTGACCGACGACAACCAGTGGTGTTCCCTGAAGTCTGAGTGACAACAAATCTCTACATAATTCCAGCACCCACCGGCTATAAAAAGAAAACTTTTTTTGCTTCATCGAAAGCCACTCGAGGATAAGGGTTAATGAATGTAAGGTGGTAGTGTAGTAATCATTAATGGTGTAAAACTGTTATTATTATTAATTTTTCCCCCAAACAAGGCACCTTGCCACTTTGGTGTAGGGGGTTACTATCAGGGACATAAGCTACTGGGGTACTATGTGGGGAGTTGGGCAGTAAGATGTCGGTTCACGTTACACTTGAACTTCTGCATGTCAGTACAGTTGGGGAAGCAGGGAGCCGGAATGGAATTTCGTCGTCGTCGTCGTCGTTATTGTCGTCGTCGTTATTGTCGTCATTATTGTCGTCGCCGTCGTTATTGTTGTCGTCGTCGTTATTGTCGTCATTATTGTCGTCGCCGTCGTTATTGTTGTCGTCGCCGTCGTTATTGTTGTCGTCGTCGTCGTCGTTATTGACGTCGTCGTCGTCGTTATTGCCGTCGTCGTCGTCGTCGTCGTTATTGTCGTCGTCGTCGTCATTCTTGTTGTCGTTGTCGTCGTCGTCGTTATTGCCGTCGTCGTCGTCATTGTTGTCGTCGTCGTCGTTATTGTCGTCGTCGTTATTGTCTTCGTCGTCACTTGTGCTCGCCAGAAGTTTTCACACAGGCCAACGTCAAAGAATTTTCGTCGAGAACAACCTGTGGTGTTGCGATTGAGTAGAATTTGATTATTTATGGGGACGACTCGACAGGAAGTTGGATTTAAAGGCTAATGTGTTGTATTCAAGCAGGCCAGTCAAACAGTGTTCTACAGGCGGGCAGTTTTTGGAAAGAAGCTTTGTTTATGGAATCTGCGTTTAGATTTAGGCACAGATAGAGAGTGTGGGAAATCGTATATAGTAGTTGTAGCTAGTCGAGTGTTTTTTGTAAAAGTTTGGAGTTTAGTCGAGCACTTGCTATAAAAATAACAATAGAGCAGACACATGCTTGCGATGTCTCTTCTGTGGAAAAGATGTTGCAGTGAAGGGAAAAGGACACCACGTACTAGGTTTTGAAACCGGTTTTAAGTCCTAGCAACGCTGGATACGGCGAGCAGCTCCTGTCCAGATGTGACAACAGTAACCCATTTTAGAGCGTCCATGGCTGTTATACAGACAGAGGATCGCATCGGCAGTGAAATACCTGCTGAAACAGTAGAGTGATTCCAACCATTTTCCCAGCGATCTTGGGAACAGATTTGATGTATGTGTTCCATTTCAGATCAGGAGTGAAGTTCAACCACAGAAGCCCTAAGATAAGAACTATTTAGTTGGGACTAGATAGGGATCAGAGCGATTATGATGAAAGGAGAGAAACTTGATTTTTGATGCATTAAAATTAATCAGTCACCTTTTTCCCTATTTCATGCCATGTTGTGTCCTTAACATGTTACCAATATTTTTCTCGCTGACAATAATGATTGCCTATATCCACTCACTAATTCCCACACAGGTTATCTCACTGGTATCATTAGAGGACAATTATTATATATATTATTCCCTGAGACTGAGTGACAAAAAGTTTCCTCAGATTGTCAGTACTCTCTACCTCTTTTGATAACAATTGCAAATAAACTGCCGCTCACCATTTATGTATCGCTGGCAACAACCACTGGTTTCCCCTGAGATTTGGCTGGCAAAATTCTTCTTCTTCTTCTTTCTTCTTCTTCTTCTTCTTCTTCTTCTTCTTCTTCTTATTATTATTATTATTATTATTATTATATATTATTATATTATATATATATTATAGGATATAGCAGAAGTGGCTAATGAAAGATCATGGCAATGGCTTTGACCTTAGTATCTGGCTAAGAATACTGAAGCATTTGTTTGTGCGGCACAAGAGCAGGCATTAGGGACACGATTGTTCAAAAAAGTGGTTCTAGGAGAGGAAGGTGCTGCAGAATGCCGAATTTGTGGTAAGACTTCAGAGTCAATTGCGCACCTTGGAACAGAGTGTAGTAGACTGGCCCAGAGAGAGTACCGTAAAAGACACGATCGCATGGGACTCCGGATATATTGGGAGATGTGGAAGAGGGTTGGGGTGGGAAAATGGTTTGAGGAGGTGCCTGATGAAGTAAGAACAAATGAGGATGAAAAGGTAGAGGTATGGTGGGACAAAAGTGTCATAACGATCAAGCAATTGGAACATAATCGTCCGGGTTTGGTCGTCATTGACAAGGTCTAAAAAAAAAAATGGCAGATTGTAGACTTTTCAGGAATGTGAGAGAGAAGGAGAATGAGAAGTGGAGCAATTATGCTCCATTGGGCTTGAAGACAGGGCGTATACACGGGGTTAAAACACAAATCATCCCGGTCGTAGTTGGTACACTAGGAATAGTATCAAGTCGTCTGGAAGGACAATTGAACAAACTACAAATCCCCGATGTTTTAGGCGGCCTTCAGACCTCTAAAATTATAGGTACCACCAACATCCTGAGGAAAACCTTTGATCTTTGAAGCTCCTGGTTTGGAGCCGGGATTAAGGGAAGTCCTCTGGAAATGAACCCCATCCCTTTCCAGAGAGACGCTGATAAACGAAATTATTATTATTATTATTATTATTATTATTGTTGTTGTTGTTGTTGTTGTTGTTGTTGTTGTTGCTGCTGCTGCTGCTGTCGTCGTCACTTTTATTCGCCAGGAGTTTTCACACAGGCCACCGTCAAAGATTGTTCGTATAGAACAACCTATGCTTTTACTCCACGTGGCTTCACTGGCCCTAAACGCTGTGTGCCATGTAGGTTTCGTTCATTTTCTTAGTTCTTATGACCGTATCGTCATTATCTCACCAACGACCGTATGCAAACGGATCCACAAGTGTAAAAATAAAATAAAACAAACACAGAAAAAATACCGATGTTTCGCATATACGTCGATTGGACTCTATATACTAATTCACATGCACGCTCTGTCGAGGCCGGGTGCGTTTATTGCCGTCAGTTCATCTCCCTCGGAGGAACTCCAAGCGACCAACTTCTCTCAGCTGCATCCAAAATCCAACTGTCAACGTCGTAGTTCAATCTCAACTAACAGACGCGTGTAGTTCTTATTGTTCGATCCTTTTACTACCGCCATTCGTCGCAACCTAATTTAAACGCTACCCTTTATTTCTCTTTGTCTGCGTTAAGAATAAATTACTATCCATTGTCTATTGATAAGTTCTTTTATTACTCGATAAACCTACTTCTTTTTCCTTTTGTCATTTACCTTTTGTTATTTTCCTACCTTTCCAGCACTCAACGACCTCAGTCGCACATAGTGTCACAGTGTCTGCGTGAGTCTAAGTGACAAGAAATATCCCCAGATTTCTAGTACACTCCGTCCCCTTAGATAATCTTTCCAAAGGATTTTGCGTTATAGCAAAATCCAGTTACCATTGATTTTTCGCTGGCAATGACTATTGGTCTTCACTGGAATTTGGGTAGCAATAAGCCTTCTAAAAGTCTAATTACTGTTTTCTTTCCTCTGTATTTCCATCCTCCTTGACCCTCAACGACTATTTCGTGTTGTGGCAGTTAATGCCGACGCCATTTTTTTTTTACGGGGTTAACTTACATTTATACGATTTCAGTCTTCTTGATTCAATGTGGAGTTTCTTTATTATTTTATTTTACCGTTTTACTTCTATTGCAGGTTCTGGTTAGCGTTTGAAGCTCATGTGTATTAGACTTTGCAGTCAATGGTTTTCCTTGATATTTCATCCGTTTTCTTTATTGTTATCCGTTGTGTCTTCGCAGTCATTCCTCTAATTGCAATCTCTCCTATTCTTTTCAGTTATTTATCGGAATTCTTCCTAGTGCTCACATGATTATTGCCTTTCCTCATCTTCCATATCGCTGCCAGCTCTCTGACTAGATCCGTGTATTTGCCATGCTTCACCTTCTCCTTGATATTCACCATGTGGTCAGTTGGAACGACAAAATCTAAAATATGTCAGGACTTTTCTTTCTTATTAACATTATGACATATGATTTTTATTTTATTTTATTTTTTTGCTTGGATCTATCTCTTTGTACGTCTGTCCTATATGAGTTTTAGTTTTAGTTTTGACAAGTGACGACTTAGTAGTAAAAATAAGAAAAAAAAAAGAAACAAAGTTATTTGTGAAATCAGGTGATGCGGTTCCCATGGCGTCTTGAATTCTAAATAAAATCTCATACTTTTACTCATAATTATTCATTGTAAAAATTATAATTTAGTCATGACTTGCATTCCTTAACAATAGAAACTTACTTCCTATATAAGACACAGTTTTCTTAATTCATAAAACTGTAGAATCAAGATCAGTTTCTTCATCCATAAAAAAACACAAATCACGAACACATCTCACTCTTATATTAATATTTTCTTTTGGGGTTGTGTCGATATTTTGTATATAGCACAATTTTCATATTATTTGGTATCTTCGGACTACTGTTCTCATCTTCAATCTCATTTTCACAACGTTTCGCTCGATGTAACCTCCCATCTTTTTCAGGTGTATTTAGTCAGACTTAGGTATGTGTCTGTTGAACGTGGGAATTAGACGGAATTTCGAACGGAACTCTTTATTTACTTTACGGGGGTAGCATGCTCTCGTTCCGTCAGTCATATCTGGATAGTGGTTCTAAGTAATTCGCAATTGTTTTGTTTTTCCCACCCGAGTTCGACAATATACACTTAAAGAAGGTCGGAGTTTACATCGACCAAAACGTTGTGAAAATAACACTGAAGATGGGAATAGTAGTCCGATGAATCCAAATAATACGAATAACTAATTCTCATCTCAAAAATTTTAAAAACGTAACAGCACATTTTTGTTTGTTTGTGTTTCATTACAGCGCACAGGCGTTGTGTTTTCATGTTTTCCACTAGTTGGGTTTACATAAACATTCGTACGGTTTCTGCATTTAGATAGGCGGGTTTTACGCAAAATCTTTCGCAGTAGAAAGTTGCTTTTTTTTATACTTATAAATAAATACATGTGTACGCGCAGTCATGTCTCTTATCTTTTTTTTTTCTTTAAGTCTGTTTTGTTTTGTTTTTTTTATTTTAGATCGGTTTCTTCCTCGTTTGGATTAGCCAAACATTTATGCTACCTTATTTTAAACAAATAGATGGAAAGAAAACATACAAAATAGCATAAAAATATTCCCAAAGAAAAAAAATACCCCATGCCATGATTTTCCTTATTTTCGGAGTTGATATAAACATGTCACATCAATTTGCCTGTGACAGCTTATCTCTTTTCGATGATACAATCGGTATACGCGGCTCAAATGAAAAACAGGCAATGCCAGTAATGGCGATTCCAAGCCTAACCTCCTCCACCCATTATTGTGCAACAAAGCGCGGATGTAAATGCATGCGAAGTGACGTCACCGGGGTAAAAGGGACTATGAAAAAAAAAAGAGAAAGAGAACGATCACGGAGATTCGAGATAACGTTCGAGATCTCTTGAGAGACGTGGAGAATATTTTAGATCACGTGGGTGACGCCAAGGCTGTACCAATGATGAAATAAATGCTGTTGCTACAAAGAACAAGCGAGTTGGAGTTATTTCCTATTCTTTGCTTTTGGTTTCCTTTGCGACTGAAACTGCCCGCAACGTGTGTTGGTTGGCGAACAATGTTACAATTGGAGTTGTTCTCTTCATTGCATTGGTCAATTTTTTACTCGTTAATATGTAGTGTACCTATTTACTATGCCTCCCCACGGGACAGAGTTAGACACCAGGGTCGTTTTTTAACGTCGAGAAAAGGTACAAAAATAAAAATTGTCTCAGTCGTGAAGGATTTCTCCTCCACCGAAAGAGAACAAGAAATAGATGTGCAGCATCTGAAGACAGATGGTATTTATTTGCTCCCCCACCGAGCAAATTAGGCACAAGGCCGATTTTTAATGTGAGGAGTGAAGGGAGGGGGAAGGGAAAAAGGGGACCAGCTCCCGAGAGGTGGGAAATGGGAGCTGGTTAATGGTCAGGCATGTGGGGTTGCCCCCACATCTGGTCTTTGCTAGTCATAGCTAGTCATAGCCTGCATCATCTGAAGAACAGATGGTATTTATTTGCTCCCCCACCGAGCAAATTAGGCACAAGGCCGATTTTTAATGTGAGGAGTGAAGGGAGGGGGAAGGGAAAAAGGGGACCAGCTCCCGAGAGGTGGGAAATGGGAGCTGGTTAATGGTCAGGCATGTGGGGTTGCCCCCACATCTGGTCTTTGCTAGTCATAGCTAGTCATAGCCTGCAGCATCTGAAGACAGATACTACACTTTGATCTTGTCCCGAAGGCCAAGAAATGTCGTGGAGTGGATTACCTAGTGTGAATACATGTTGTGACGAAATGTGTGAGGAACTTAGTGTAGAACGGGCTGATGGAAAGCGAATACAATACCATAAGATTTGAACAATAAAGAAAAGTGGGGTTTGTATTACTGTACACATAGATTCGAAAAGGTTGTCAAAAAACAAATATATAACAAATAAATGTTATCAAAATCAAGATAAGTTACTTTTCTACCAAACTGGATATAATTTTCGTGTTTTTATTCAATTTAACATGTTTATTCAGCTCGAAAAGCATACAGTGTTTACCGATGTATTGGAAAATTCAAAATGGCGCCCGAATCTCTCTTTAACACGATAAGTTTGGGAAACAGTGTTATAAATAATAAACTAGACAAAATACTGTTAGAAATTAGCTCAATATATGTTACCGTGACATAAGTTGACATATATTCGGTGGTTTTTTAATAGTATTTTGTCTAGTTTATTATTTATAACACATTTTCCAAAACTTACCGTGTTAAAGAAAATCGGACGCCATTTTGAATTTTTCAATACATCGGTAAACAATGTACGTTTTTCAAGCTGAATAAACATGTTACATTGAATAAAAACACAAAAAAATATATCCAGTTTGGTAGAAAAGTAATTTATCTTGCCTTTGATAACATTTATTTGTTATATATTTGTTTTTTGACAACTTTTTTGAATCTATGTGTACAGTAATACAAACCCGAAAAGTGATTTCACGGACAAGCACAAAACAAAAACTACGCTACTGCAAGTCAAGCCGACATGAAGTTAGGCCCTCGACAATCAGTTCGTCAGATTAAGTGCCTTTTTTTTTAAATTAGTAAGTGTCCTTGTTCTCTTGGGTTGAAATATAATTTTATACGGTTCTAAAAGGCTCACCTTCCAAGACTTTATATTCTCGCGTTTTGAGAAGGAGTAAGTTTATTTCTAGTTGTTTGAAACGCCTCCACGGAGTAGTACCGGCAGTGTAGCTCGAGCATTTTTTGTGTGTGTGGGTGTGCTAGAGTGCACCTCCTTTTGTTCGCTGATTTTTAAATCCCCTCTTGCCGTCACAGCTTTCGGCAGTGAAATGGGAAAGGTAAACTTCAATACTACGCCACACCACACTAAAAACAGCGAGTTTTGCGAAGGATAATATCATTTTCAGTTTAAGACATTTTTCTATTCACAGAACATATATTCAGACAAGCTTTTTTATATATGTTATGTTTGACGTTCATCTTCGTCGCCAACTGTTATGTTTGCAGGTTGAACCAAATATCGTATAAGGCAATACAAATGAAGACTCAACAAAACAAAGGTAGATCAATAAGAAGTGTATTGGAAAAAGTATATTTACAGTTTATTTACATAATGGTTGTCAGGTAAGAGAGTCTTGGCTGGAGAACATATCTGCTCTCGGCTCAGCCTTCGGTGGCTTCTGGTTAACACACACTCAGACTAACCGGGTCTTGCTATTTATGTGTAATATTATCCACATATGTAAATGAGTGGGTGCCACCACAACAATATACATCCAATCTTTTCAATTTAAATATTTTAAAGCTAACTACCAATTGTGTTATTTGGAGTATTCGGACTAGTGTTCTTATAATTGTTGTTATTCCAGTACGTTTCGGCTGATGTAACCCCAGGCTCTTGCATCTTTCCGAGCTCAAGAATCTTTACAGGGTTGAATGTCCGGATTTACATTTTGAGGATGCTGGTAATGGACCTGTTGTATTAACTTGAATCGGTAGAGAGCATGAGTTGTACAGAGGCACATCTCCGATTTCGCTCGTTGGACGTTTTTTCACTTTCAGATATGACAGAAGGTTTTCAGAATAATACACTACTGGCCAACTAGCAGATGGTCTGCATCAAAGAAAAAGAAACCGGTTTTCATCAAACGGAAATGGAATCTTGCCGTCTTTTCTATGACGATAATTTTATCGTTCCAACCTGTATATAGAATTCATGGAACCATTGATCAACGACTAGTGGCGGTGTAGCAACCAGTTCTAAATCAGTATTCTCGAATTTTAAATTTCAATCTTCATTACAATCGATAACTAAGAATAATATAAGGTATGTCCCAAAAGTAAAGCCTCTTTTTTTTATTCAAAAAGTTGAAGGGTAACGCATTCTCATACTAGGGTCGTTACAAAAGTAAAGCCCCCTATTTTTTTACTCAAAAAGTAGAAGAGTTATAAACACGGGAGTGGTACAATTAAAACGAGCGACCGTTTGTGTTATAGAATTTATTTTTCTACATAGTCGCCACAATTCTCAATGCACTTTGTCAGGAATTCAATCACGCATCTCCGCTTGTAACGCATCTCCATGGCAGGTATTACATTATTTTAGCATTACACTGTCAATATCGTCAATAGAGTGATGAAATTTTCAGATCATGAGTGCGTAAGTTACATCATAATAATTTGCAATCATTTTTAATTTATCTAAGTAGAAAAAAAACAATAGGAAGTTATATATTTGGAGCGTCTCTCGAATATATAAAAAATGTTTAAACAATTGTAGCCAATCGTAGCAGAGAGGGCGAGAACATTGTAACTCGGGGACCCAAAAAAAAGGGGTTTAGTTCGAAATTCTGCATAAATTTCCGAGTTCGACGTAAAAATACTCGAGCTTGAAAATTTGAAACCGAAGAAGGCCGTAGGTTACATCAACTGAAACGTCACAAAAAAAAACAGAATAAGAATAATAATCCACAAAGTTCAAATTATTCACCCTAATCTCAAAAGTTCCGAACTTCATTTCTGGATTAGTCTAGGTCTGCGGAGAAAACATGAGTCGGATGGATATAAAACTAAATCAACTTCAATTTCTAGTAAATGAGAAAACAACAGAACTGATTTGGTGAACGAACAGAAAACAAAAAAAAACAATTTCAGTGCTTTATTCGGGAAGAGGATCCCGCGCAACATGGACGAATGTGAGGAAACATTGTAACATCAAATTCAACAAGCAATGAAAATTTCTTTTATGTTTTTCGAATTCTCGATCTTAAACTATTCAGTGGGGCAAAAAGTTACTAACCATTACTCCAACGCCTCCTAGGCTGCCTCTCACTCAAGCATAATGGCCTCTAGTCTTTCACGGTTAATGGAAGAGTGTAAGACAACGTTACAGCATCAAAGTTAGTAAACGATAACAATTCCTTTTATGTTTTTCGATTCTTCAATTATACAAAAGACTTAGAGGAAATTATGCTTAATGCCAAGAGAATGGATGAACAAGTACGTTTCCTCTTTCTAATGTTATACCTATTTCCCCAGCAATGAAATACGGACTCGACAATGGAAGACCAGATAAGAACGCAAAATTGGATTTATAAGACCATAAATATCCAACCTTGTTCGTCCTCCGAGTCTCGTGGCGGAGTGGATGGGGGCGCATTTTTCCGGCATTTACAAAACTAACACCGCAGTTAACATCACATGGACTCTTCATTCAACTTTCTTCAAGTAAACGTCATAACGAGGAAAAATAGAAAAAAATATAAAAGACTGACGAGGGAGTTTTACTCAGAAATATATAACTTTAAAATGAACATTTGTTTACTTTAATAACTTCGCGTTGTAATTTGCCTTCAAACGTATTCGATACATAATTTATTTTAATATACACACACACACACACACACACACACACACACATATATATATATATATATATATATATATATATATATATATATATATATGAAACAGACATTTTAGCTTATAAAAATAGAGGTTTCTCTCGTGTACCTCTTTCTGTAACCCCCTAATTTACTTTATAATGTGATAGAGTTCCTTTGTATCTTGAAGCTTTAGTATCTAAACACATACACACACATACACACACACACACGCACACACACACACACACATATATATATATATATATATATATATATATATATATATATATATATATATATATATATATATACTAGCATGGCTCCCCTGTGTTTCCTCGGTTGACATGAAGTTCCGTTTGAAACACGCCTGCTATACTAATAATTTTCATCATGGGTAACGTGAATACCCCCACAACAATTTCTAGAAATAAAAGAACGGATAAAAACATGTAAATGTAATTGACACCAAACAGAAGTATCTGATACCCTCTCCACCAGATATTTTGGCAGAAGGGATAACTGTCCTAAGAAAACTCACGATTTTGTGAACCTAAAAAACATAACGTTTATAAACATTAATGTGTTCGTTTATTTTTTATTTTGGTAAATGTGTAGTTTAGCGGCGTAAATTATTTGCGAGATAGAAAATTATAAAAAACTATTTATTTTTATATAAAACACATTGTTAGACCCAAAGACTGAAATAAAACCAGAAAAAAAATCCATTTTTAGTATTTTTTCATCATTTATATTTAATATTCGAGGCTGCTATATAGATTTTTAAAATTAGCCTTTCTGAGGTTTGGCAGATTGACCTTTTTAAGCTCTTTCATGAACTATGTGTTTAGCCGACGTATTTTTTTTTTGTAATAAAAGAGCGAAAAAAAAGCCAAATTTGGCCTTAAAAAGGCCAATCTGTCAAACCTAAAAAAGGGTCAAATTGTAAACATGTAAGGCGGGTACATTTAGTCTAATAAAAAAAAATATATATTTTTTTTATTTTATTTAATTTCAGCCTTCGTGTCTAATAATGTTTCATATAAAAATAAATAGTATTTTATAATTTTTTGTCTGTCAAATAATTTAGGCCGCTAAACTACACATTTACCTTTATTTTTTCCTGGCCACTTTTTTATTGGCTTTTCTTTTTTGAAATAAAGGAAAATTTCGATTTGCTTTTTAAGGGGGGGGGGGCTTTTCGCTTTGCTTTTTATTTGTGGTTTTATGTTTCTAATGTAATCCCCCCCCCGAAGAAATTTAATTTGTCATATTTTGGTGGATTTTATTATTATTATTAAATTGTTAGGTGAAAGTAGACAATAGTCTCAGAAAAAATAATTAAATTTATCGTTATTTTATGTTTCCAATGTAATTCCCGAAAAATTATCGATTTCTGTACAGCCGTTTAAGGAGTAAAATAAAAACAAAAACAAATGAAAACTTTTCAGTTTTTTCGTAAGTGTTTGTTTTAATATTAAAACAAACAATAAAAACCATATATTTTCCGATCTACACGGAATTATTTTTCCAGCTAGAAACTTAATGAAATTACAAAATAATTTTATT
>NC_136513.1:21887500-21902500 GCF_053919585.1 Euprymna scolopes | reverse complement strand
GAAAAAAAAAAGACTGAGCTCTTAAAAAAAAAACTATAAAAGTTACGATCTCTCTAAAAAAAAAAAAAAAAAAAAAAAGATAAAACATCGAGAAATCGTATTTCACCGTGTTTGGAAAATTGTTCAAAAAAGTGCTATAGCTGGATTTATAGACAATATGAATTTGAAATGATTAAAGTGGGTCGAAATTTTACCAGAACAGTGAATTGTGGTAGTGGATGGGTAGGGGGACTGCTAATAAACTAATTTTTGCGTGTTAGTGTTTATATATTAACAGGTAGAGAAAGAATATTCGCAGACGGCAGCAAAAAGGATGTTAAGAGTATAGGTATGACAAATAAATGAGAAAAGGCAACATATATTTGTAAGTAGGGAGAGTTTAGTAAGGCAATGCACACACACACGCACACACACACACACACACACACACATATATATATATATTATTTAAATTAAATTATTTACAAATTAATAATACTTATAGTAATTGTTATGTCTGTCTTTTTTAGAACCCCATTCTCGTTTTTGTGCCCTTTACATTGAAATAAAATAAGTCGGCCATTAAGTACACGCGCGCAGGTCGTTATATTCAGGTCACATGATACTTCTCAACTTTCTTGAATTGCATTTACGATTTATTAATTTTAACTATATTCTCGCCGCGGTTAACCTTGGCCGAGCATTTTTTTTTTTATTTGCCTAGCTAATGAAGGCAGAGATAGCTTCGTGGCTGGGTTTGAATCTCCCAACCGGCGGTTATCGTGACTCCTGCACTGATTATTCCTGAAAATATGGTATATCAGTGTTCATGAGTATTAAAAATAATTATAGTAGTAATAATTTATATATATATATATATATATATATATATATATATATATTTATATATATATAAATGGGTGTGTTGGTGTCTTTATGCTAGAGTCAGGGTTATAAACGTGTATATATGTGTACATGTGTTTCCTCGTGTGTGTATTACGTGTGTCTTTCTTTCTATTTTGTTTTCATACCTTTTGCAGTACGTCATGGTATTTAATTCACGCAGTGCGACCATGGACCAGAACTTATTAGATAATGAATTTACAATCGGCAGAGTCGATTCGAAGGTGTGAAAATACAAATATAAAATCGCAGAGAATATATAAATATATATATAAAAGAACCAAAAAAGGTCCACATCAAGATTAGCGACTCCAGATTGGTGACGAAATGAAGGAGAAATAAAGAGAATGGGCAACGATAGGTCGGCATTCGCTGTGTTTGAAAGAATTAAAACTGTCTGTCCCTGGGCGCCAATGCGCGTGCGCAAATTATGCCGGCGGGCGGAAGGAGAGCGGCCGCCATCTTAACTTTTCTCTCCACCCTGTCACACATTCACGCGCAGAAGGAAGACAACGGGAACGATAGGAGGAAACGGCAAATACAATTATATATATATATATATATATATATATATATATATATATATATATATATATATATGCTGTTAGTTTTTTTTTTAATAAGAGGAAAGGTGGCACCACCGTTTTCAACATGACTTCGACTCATTGCTCGCCATTGCTCTCGCCCAACGTCAGCGCCAACGCCATTACAGGCTGATATATATCGAACGCTAATTACCACAAGAATAAATCGCTTCTGCTCACCTATCCAGAAGATGAGGAGTACGCGACTCTCGGTCTCTTGGTTGAGCTCTCTGGCGGCATCACAACGTAAGCTAATTTGAAAAGAAGAACAAACAAAATCAGTTCATCAAAAAAAACAAAAAAGAAAAAAAAAGACAAGTAAAATTCTCCGACATTATTATTTTATTTCGAGGCTTAAGGGCTATTGTTACGTATTTCATTCTCTCCTTTTATATTTTTTGTTAATTTGTGTGTATTAGAGAGAGGGGGCGAGACAGAGAGAATGAAAGAGAGAGAGGGAGAGACAGAGATATAATAAGAGAGTGGAAGAGACAGCCTTAACCAAATCTCAAACTAATCTGCATAATCTCAGAGCAATTTTTTTTCTCTTACTCGGATAATAATTATTCCACGCTTAATAGGGAAATTATTTGCAACAAAAATCTCCCTATCTACTACATCCGAAAGGTATTTGGAGATTCCTCTGGAAAGAAAAGATGAACAAAGAAAATCAATACCTACAAAAAAGAAAGTAAACCATAAGTTGTCTCCCCCTGCGATCACTACGACTTGAACAACATTAAAAACATTAATTATAAATCTTGTTCTGTCTTTAGCAAAAAAGGAAATAATAAGTGTACTTTAAGATATTTGTAGAAATTTTTTTTTTTTTTTTTTTTTTGTTAATTTGGTTGATATTTTTCAGTCAACTTTGGGGGCGAACAAGAATGCCCCCAGTGTCATCTTTGCGCGTTTCGCATAGATTATTATCGATTCCTAGTTTTTACGGCTTTCGAATAGTCTCTATGTACTTACTTCGCAACTCTAGCAAAGTTAGAAACGCAAGAGGATTTTTGTTTTCTTATGTTAAAGAATATCCAGCTACCTCCGAAATAAAACATTCTTAATTGGATAAAATAAGTAAAAACATTGTCCATTCCAGAAAGATTTCTTCTCTGATCGAAAAAATAACAGATACTACAGCTTGATCCTTGCCCGATGGTTGTGAAGAATTAGTATGATACCGATCAAAAAACAGATAAAATTTAGTTCTTGAACAAAACAATTTTAAAACACTTTTATATCCCACCGCAAAGATTAAAATCAATCTAAAATACTATATCTTATGTAAAAAAAAATCATTTTTTTCAGCTTGGATCAATTTAAACATTCTATGCTGTTTCGTTCTAAAAATATAACATGGCCGTTACACTTTACTCATAAATTAAAAATAGAGTGAATGAAATAAAAATCCGGGTCGGCATTTTTCTTTTTTAACAAAAATTTTTATTTCCATTACTTTCCCGTCTCGACACTATTTAAAAGTCTCTCGCCATCGTCTATCTCGCCTAGTGTACACTTTTTCTTCCTCCGACCGCATACCGGAAACCGCCGGCATATTCTCGTCCTCGACTTTACACTCCATTTTCTTCGACGCGCACTTTTTCTTCTTCAACCTTGTGGTGCATTTTTTTTTCTCCTTTATTCCTTTTTCTTATCGCGCGCACTTCCTAATTTGCATATGCGCGTTGTTTTGGCTACTGCTGCTGCTGCTAATATCTTCGCTAGACAGCCATCTTTCGCTGCTGCTGAAACTATCGAAAGTCCAGAGAATCTTATATTATTGCTCTCAAATGACTTCGGAGAATTTACTTATACAGATATATTCGTGCTTATTTCAACAGTTGAAGCAGCTTATTTCAGATAGAACATATAAAGAACATTGACAGAAATACATATACTTTTTTTACACCACTTATCAAGGCCCAGAGGCCACTCGAGGATAAGGGTTAATACGTGTACAGTGGTCAATGGGACAATGACGTAGTAATAATTAGTAGTGGAAATTTGGTAAATTGGATTACTTAAGCGGAACGGTTCATCAAAAAGTTGTTTATGTTGGACTTGAAGACGACCATATTATAGTCAGCCGGAAAACAGGCCAATGAAATAGAGATGAAACAATACCGCAGACCCCAAAGATTGTATAACACAATTGTCGAAGGACAATAACCTCCTGCGCTGAGTACCAGTGCACTACTGGCTGTTGATTGAGGCGTGTTGGATACGCTTAACTGGCAAAATCCATCTGGATATATAGCTCTCTCTCTCTCTCTCTCTCTCTCTCTCTATATATATATATATATATATATATATATATATATATATATATATATTATGTAACACTATCACTCACAGTTATTTCATAATAACTAAAAAAGCCGTATCTTATCCTTCCTTGATAGAGTTCAAAATCGGCTTCGAAATCTAGTAGGTGATGCCATTTATTCTTCCCTCCAACCTCCTTCCCACAGAAGAGACGTCACGAACCTGTCTCTCCTCCATCGCTATTTTCATAGTAAGTGCTCATCTGAACTCCAATATATGGTCCTCCTTTGCCAAACTTTCACAAAAACATTGGACTAGCTAAAACCACTGTATATGATTTTCTCCACTCTCTAACTGTGCCTAATGTAAATGCAGATTCCATGAACAAAGCTTTCTTTTCTTCCCCAGAACTGTCCGCCTTTAGAACACTGTTCTGCTGGCATGCTTCCCGGCTAAATACAATATGGTGGCATTCAAATCTAATGTAAACAAGTTCCTGTTAAGTCGTCCTCATAAATAATCGAATTCCACCCAATTTACATCATTAACGATTACTTTACTACCGCCGTACACTCATTAACCCTTGTCCTCGAGTGGCCTTCCGGCCTTGAAAAGTAGTGCCCCCCCAAGTACACCTTTTTGTATAAACATATAAAACGAGCATATCTAAAAAAAAAAATAAATAAAATAATGAGTGAAAACGGACTTGAAACCTGAAGGCAACACTCCCAAATTAGGTTAAAACAGCTCAGTTTTGTGATGGCTACGATTTCTTTGTTAATCCGTGCAATAAAACAACAACAAAACAGAAATATTCAGTATTAATTCATGTTTAATTATTGTTATGATTTCACAAAAATTGAAACTATCTGAATTTTCACGACCCTTATCCTCGAGTTGTCTTTAGGCCTTGATAAGTAGTAGTTCTTAGCAAATATAAAGTATTCTATTGTGCGATGCTAATTTTCGACCCCTGTTTTACGCTCATTGAATAGCACTACATTAAGTTAACTCCAGCTCAAATTATGACCTCAAAACCTAGAAACTGTGTTCCAAACTTCATAATGATCGGTTAAGTAGTTTAGGAGCGAATCACGTACATAGAGATATATAAACATGAGCACATTCTTACATTAATATAAAGAGAGATATTATAAGTACGTATTTTAATATGTGGTATAGTTTCGCAAAAAGGCCTATATAATTTTTTGGTAGAAAAATGTGCTGCGGAATCACGAGGCGAATCCAACGAAAGCTCAAAATCAAATACATCGTATGAGTTACCCTCTTTCTTTTTCCAGGTCGTTTCGATACATTCTTCTGGTTACTTCTAAAAGCAAATTATTTTTCACAAGAACGTTTTAACTCAGAGTGTTTTCAACCAATTGTTGGTAAGTTGAAAATTAAGTTGAAAATGGTTTTAAACCCCGAAAGTAGCAAGTCTCTGTGAAAACAGTAAGTGGACGCGAACTTAGAAATTTCTATAAAACAAGCCAACAAACAGGCAAGAGGGAGCCAGCCCATTGGCTCCGTGCACGGAAACCCCCCAAAACATCTGCTGAACACGCCTTTCACATCGTGTTGTTGTTTGGAAGAGGCACATTGCGAAAGGAATTCAACGATTCACATACATGCATTCTTAATCTCGCGTACATATTGTTACACACTAGCGAGAGTCACGTGAATAAAAACGAACTCCTTCTAACAACTAGACACAGTAAACGAACAAGGTAAACCAACGCACACACATAGACACACATACACAGTGCCACGCTGACAAATACTAACATACTTATACGGCTTATATACGCATAATATTCACCCTATGAACATTTTGACGACTTTCTCAAGTTTCTTTTCTCAAATAAATTTACTGAGTAAAAATAAACTATATATACTTATAATTTTTGAGATATAAAAATGATGGTGCTTATGCAGAGAGGGCGCCATGCTTTTTTTAATTGTATTTTCAAGTTAAATTGTACGTAATAAAACCCAAACTCTCTTCCTGATGTACATTAATAATCTCCCAAATCACACCATAAGATTATTCGTAGACATTTATGCTGACGACACTACCATCTATAGCAACACTTCAAAGGCCGTAAACAACCAAGTTATCTCTTATCCTCTCTCCTCTGACCTTGATCACATGATGCAATGGGGAAAGAGGTGGCTGGTTCATTTTAATGCATCTAAAATCAATTTTCTATCTTTACATCACTAACGCTCTGATACCCGTTTGAATCAGAGGGATGGCCGATGCAGTTGACATTTTTTTTTAAACAGAAATGATTTGCTGAGATTTTATTATTTCTGTTTCGCCGGTCTAACGTAAAGTAGTCCCCTGTAAAAATTATTATTTTTTATCTATAAGAGAGAAAAGCTATTTTTAATATCAGATTTTTTCGATTTGCGATAATTATCTGTACAGAACATATCTTAACCCCCCCCAGACATAAGAATTAGCTTTATGTGAAATTTGCAAAAGATAAGCTCATCGATTTAGGAACCTATAAGAAAAGAAACTCATACACACACACACACACACACACACACACAAAGTGACTTTTATATATTAGTAGAGATAGTTATTTAACTATTACTAATATTAATATTAATAATTTATTGTTGTCAATATTATCATTATTAATTTATTATCATTATTAATATTAATTTTTTTAATTATAATATTGTTCTTATTAATTTATTCTTATTATTTATTTAATATTATTAATATTAATATTTATTTAATATTATCAATATTAATATTTATTTAATATTATTAATATTAATATTTATTGCATAATATTAATATTAATATTATTTAATATTATTACTATTAATATTTATTTAATATTATTAATATTTATTTAATATTATTTATATTTATTTAATATTATTAATATTTATTTAATATTATTAATATTAATATAATATTATTAATATTAATATAATATTATTAATATTAATATAATATTATTAATATTAATATAATATTATGAATATTAATATAATATTATTAATATTAATATAATATTATTAATATTAATATAATATTAATAATATTATTATTACTATTATTATTATTATTATTATTATATTATTATTACTATCACACTTACTATTACTACTTCGATGATGATGATGATGATGATGATGATGATGATGATGATGATGATGATGATAAATAAGAACCTAAAGGCTTCTTTTGAGAAGTCTTTCCATGGTTCAAACTCGAGTTATCGAACTTTGCAACGGTCGCACCTGCAGTTTGTTCAGTTGTCGTCGGAGTCATTAAACCAACAAACGATGACGTCCATTCTTTTCCTAAATGGTTGCGAAAGGTGGTCACAGTGGAAAAATCTTTGAGCCGCTACGAGACGAGTACACGAGTGCAAAATTCCCCAGGGGCCAGGTAATGCATTTCATTTCAAAGTCTCCGAAAAAAAAAAAAGGCTAATTGACTTTACACTTTCTCTTATTTAGAAGGTGTGCTGTTCTCGTCGCGGTCTCTTGTTGCCGGTGTCGCACCGTTTCACGATTCCTTTGCAAAAACCGCTTCCCAGCCTTATTTGACGAACACGGTTTCGTTAGTAATGAACCGCGGGTATCAATTTGCTCGGCCGTTCTTGTTAGCCAGTTCTGTTCATCACGTGGCGTCTAATTACACGTGCTTTTTTTTTATTAGCCTTCTTTTCGTTTGGTTTTCTATTTTCTTCGTGCATTTTCTCCGAGGTTCATTCAGACATCTGTCACGTACCTGTCCTCTTTATGTTCTAAAATGTCATCCATTCCTCCCTTTCACTCCTTATTTACTTTTATTTCTGCCTATCTTTTCCACTTGCTTTTCTAATACTATATATATGTCTCTACTATAATATAAAAGAAAATTTGTCTGAATGTATGTGTGTGGGGGTGGGGAGAGAGGAGACACAAAGAGAAAGAGAGAGTAAGTTCTCTACGGACTCGGAAACGTCTGGGTCATTTTTTTTTTTTTAATTTTAACACGAACGTACTTGATGTGGCTGTGAGTGTTCTTTCGTAGATTTTGTATCGGAATGCTTCCGAAAATCGATAATCGAAAAAAATCCGATCAAAAAATGAAGTCCGATTTTGACCAACGTTAACACATTTAAAAATCTAACATCACTAGTTTTATCACTGCAAAAACAAAAAGACCCAGGTGAAATGAATTATTTTATTTAGAGCACACCTGAACTAGGATACTTGATTTCGAGAGAAGCCATTATTTGCAGATAATTTTATAAATTCAACAGTAGATCCTCTGCAATGCATGTAGACTACTATGTATTGTGAACAAAGTCACTGTAAGAAAGCATGTAACGCCCCCCCCCCCGTACACTGTGGGCAGATTCCCCAACTAGACTAGGCAATCAATCGACTTGATTATAAAATGGTCGATTTTACCGATTTCGATGACAATCAAAGTGCGGGAGGGTGGAACATTTGTTTATCATCATTCAATTCCGGACAACGTCGAGTCTCCTTGCTAGTAAACCAATAAAGATGTAAATACAACTTTATTGGATTGCTTGCTTCATCTTTTCTTCCGTTTCTTTTTTTTTTCTTCATCTTCGTTATCATGTACGCATTCTTCAATTTGCTTTTTTCTTCCAATACTTAATCTCATTATTATGATTAATCTTATTATGATGATAAATCTTATTATTATGATGAGTAATCTTATCATTATTATGATTAATCTTATTTTTGTGATTTGTTTTATTACTAGCCTGGGTGTCCGCCGTTGCCCAGGTGTTTAGAGGTGTGTGTTCAGCAAAAAAGAAAAAAGAAAAAGGTGGTAGTAGGCAGGCAGGCTTGAACCCGTACCGCGAAGGAGGAAAAGATCGTGAAAAAAAAGTGTAATATTTATATATATGTTACACATCAGAATAATATCTGTACCGTCTGTTTCAAACCCAATATAATTGGTATTTCTTGGTAATAATTGGTCCTTCAGAGGTAACAAGGTTATATATATATATATATATATATATATATATACAGTGGGGAAAATAAGTGTTGGACACATCCCATTATTCTTTATTTAACACATTTCTAATGCAGCGAATAACGCGAAAATCTAACAAGAAATAGTTACTCATTTAACAATGACAAATAACTTTAGAAATTGGAATATTTTAATGCATAACAAAAATTATATAACAAAAACGAAAATAGCCTGGAAAAAAAGTGTTGGACACATTGTTTTAAATTATATCTTATTATTATTTTTTATAAATAATGCTGGAAAGAAAGAAG
This sequence comes from Euprymna scolopes, assembly GCF_053919585.1. NCBI lineage: Eukaryota > Metazoa > Mollusca > Cephalopoda > Sepiida > Sepiolidae > Euprymna > Euprymna scolopes. The sequence goes on along the minus strand of NC_136513.1, from coordinate 21,893,480 downwards.
GAAAGAAAAAGTCAAGGGAAGTAATTCACTTCCGGAAGGTACAAGCGGAAGTTAAAGAGTTCTCTTTTCTTTCAGCACAACCATACTCTACGTCGTTGGAAAGTATTGGAACACGTTAGTCACCAGTAAGCCATCACGCGTGAAGGTTGTAAGGATGAGTAAACGTAAAGAATTCTCTCAAGTCGTCCGTGATAAGATTATTGCCGAGCACAAGAATGGAATTGGTTATCGGCGTATATCTGCTCAATTCAAAATTCCTGTAAGCACCATAGGAAACCTTATTAGGAAATGGAAGGTGCATGACTCAACCGTGAACCGTCCGCGCATCGGAGCTCCTCGCAAGATGTCGGATCGAGCAGTGAGGAAGATTGTACGAAAAGTTCAGCAGCAACCGAGAACAACACGAGGCGAACTTCAGAAAGATTTGGAAAAAGGAGGGATAGTAGTAACGAAACCAACGATTAGTAATGTACTCCGACGCAACGGTCTTAAATCGCGTACACCTCGAAAGACACCATTACAAAAAAAATGTCATGTTAATGCTCGTCTGGAGTTTGCAAGAGACCACTTATTGAAAACAGATGATTACTGGAAGAATGTGATCTGGTCTGATGAGACGAAAATTGAACTTTTCGACATTAACTCTGTACGTCGTGTATGGAGAAGAGATGGCACAGCGCACGATTCCAGGAACACCCTCCTCACTGTAAAGTTTGGTGGTGGAAATTTCATGCTTTGGGGATGCTTCTCTTCAAATGGTACTGGGCCACTTCATATTATAGATGGAAAGATGAATGCAGCCAAATATCGGGAAATTCTTGAAAATGATCTCTTGCCTGCTTCCAATGCGTTAGGTATGCGACAGGGATGGATGTTTCAACAAGATAATGATCCCAAACATACTGCTAAAATAACCTCCGATTGGTTCGTACAGAACAAAATAGATGTTCTTAAGTGGTCCAGTCAGTCCCCAGACTTAAATGCTATAGAAAATCTATGAAGAGCTCAAAATCATGGTCCACCAGCGAAATCCACGTAATATTCAGGATTTGAAGAAAGTATGTGTTGAAGAGTGGGCCAAAATCTCGCCTGAACGTTGTCACAAATTAGTTTCGTCGTATAGAAAACGCCTCGAAGCTGTAATAGCCAATAAGGGGTTTTCAACTAAATATTAGATGAAATTGTGTTAGTGTGTCCAACACTTTTTTTCCAGGCTATTCTCGTTTTTATTATATAATTTTTGTTATGCATTAAAATGTTCCAATTTCTAAGGTTATTTGTAATTGTTAAATGAGTAACTATTTCTTGTTAAATTGTCGCGTCATTCGCTGCATAAAACATGTGTTAAATAAAGAATAATGGGATGTGTCCAACACTTATTTTCCCCACTGTATATATAAATTTGAGGTTGCTATTTTTCAAAGGAAAGGTAACCAGTGAAATATAACGATTTCAATAAAAGGTTGCTCAATGCAGAAGTACAGCTAGTTACACTGTCAATTTGTCTTCACATAAACAGTAGTTTGTTGCTACACCGTCATGAGCATGTTTCGGTCTTCTAGTATTTAGTAACTACACACCTCATCAGGCAACAACGCTTATATTCAAAATGGAATTCTTTTTATTTGCAAAAACCTTCTTTTCCTTACAGTTGATTTCCGTTTTTCATTAAAAATTCCGTTGTCGCCTGAAAAGGCTTCTACTTACTTAATACTAGAAGACCGAAACATGCTGTGTAGCAACAAATTACTGCTTATGTAAAGACAAATTGAAAGTGTATATATATATATATATATATATATATATAGAGAGAGAGAGAGAGGTGTGTGTGTGTGTGTTAATAATTTGAATAATTGAAATATTTTTTTTTAAATTAACTTATGAAATTCTTCAAACAACGGAAGCAAAGTTTTCCAGCTTTATAGTGAACTAACAGTTCAGCTCGGCTTTGCTCGGGCCCTATGTACTGTTCATAACTTTATATGCATATGTATATATTAAAAAGTGTGCATATGTATGGTAATGCCTTTCTATATACTAGGCTTCCTTAACTACCATAGAGACCGCAGAGGTCAAATTTTCTTTTATTTTTACCCTAATTCTGGCCCCTTAACATTTATTGTTTTGGGTTTAAATCAAATTAAAATGTCTGACTCATATCCAAGTAACTTACATCTAAAATTTCAAGTGTTTAAACCCAAAACTGGCGGAGAAGTTTGGTAGAATCTGCAAAGGTCAACTCTTTCAATTTTGACCTCTTGGCAGCCAAATTTTCGCCCAAAAACAGCTTGCTGAAGGTCTGAATACTCTTTATGTAAAATTTCAAATGTTTAGATCGAAAATTTGCTTAAATAGTCTCCTAGAGACCGCAAAATGGAAGCCAAATTGTCAACAAAAAAAAAAAACGATTAAAAAGTTTGCCTTATGTCTGAATACTTTTTCTGAAAAATTTCAAGTGTTTAGACGAAAAATTTGCTGACTAATTTGTAAGAGACCGCAGAGGTCAATTTTTTTTTTACTTTGACCGCAATTGACCCCTTAACATTTATTGTTTTGGACTCGCATCAAATTATAAAGTTGGATCCATGTCCAAGGAACCTATATCTAAACTCTCAAGTGTTTCGACCCAAAATTGGCGGAGGAGTTTGGCAGAGTTCTCAAAGGGTAAATCGTTGGAGTTTGACCTCATAACAGCCAAATTTCTGGCCGAAATCCAATTAAAAAGATTTTCCGAAATTTCAATGCCCCTATGTTAAATTTTGAGTCTGTAGACTGAAAATTGCCAGAGTTATTTGGTATGGGATGTATACAGACAGACAGACAGCCAGACTAACACACACACACACACATACACACACACACATTTTCACTTTTATAGATATACTAGCATTTCAGCCCGGCGTTTCCCGGGTGTTTGGAGGTTTATGCTGAGCAACAAAAAAAAACTTAACTTTTTGTAACTTTGACCCCTATTATGACCCCTTAACATTTATTGTTTTGGGCTCAAATCAAGTTATTAAGTTAGATCCATGTCAAAGGAACCTATATCTAAAATTTCAAGTGTTTAGAACCAAAATTGTCGGAAGAGTTTGGTAGAGTTCTCAAAGGTCAAATTGTTGAACTTCGACCCCTTAACAGCCAAAATTCTGGCCGAAAACTGATCACCTCGATTTTTCCGAATCTCAGTACCCTGTATATCAAATTTCGAGTCTGTAGACTAAAAATTGACAGAGTTATTGCGTAGGGAAATAGACACACACAGACACACAAACACGTTCGCTTTTATAGATAGATAGATAGATAGATAGATAGATAGATAGATAGATAGATAATGATAGCTCAATATTTTTTTAAATGTAAAATAAAACAAAAAGAGTTTGTTAAATGCATATATTAATAAATATACATTAACCAACGAAAACAAGTCTTCACAAGGTTTTTATTTCAAAACCTTTATTTAAATGCTATCAGGTTGACAAGAAAGTTCTGGCGATTTTTATGCACGATCAGAATCAACATCTTATCTCTATAGATCACATCCATACGTGTAGTTCTACATTTACGAAAATATACGTAAATATTCAATGGGGGTTTTCGGGAATCCGATCCTCTTTCTCATCTTACAAAAACAACTCTTTATTTAGAAATTTAAATAAAATCGGAATCGGTAATTGCATCAGAATCGGAAATTTAAAACAGAATCAGTAATTGTATCGGAATCTGGAAAAATATTGAAATCCTCCCATCACTAATATATATATATATATATATATATATATATATATATATATATATATATATATATATATATATATATAGTGTTATAATGGAATAATTCCAGGAGGAAATCCGGGTATGAGAGCTCGATGTGGTAAACAGAGCAATAACATAAAAAATATGTAATTTCCGTGTTATATTTATATATATATATGTGTGTGTGTGTGTGTGTGTGTGTGTGTGTGTGTGTGTGTGTGTGTGTGTGAGAGAGAGAGAGATAAGTGGCAAAGAACATCAAAAGGAAATTAAAAATAAGAGCGCCATATCTATTTACTTGCAGGACCCGTAGAAATTCATCAGAATGAGAAATATATTTAATGAACAAATATATTTTGATAAAGTTGATTTTTTTTTTTTTGCATAACGCTCCCCCACCCCCCAAATAATCTTTTTGGACAGAAAAACCAATAATATGACTTTTAACATGTCTATGAAAATAGTGTCCATTGAATTTTAAATGTACGGCTGACTCAAATAAAATAATTAAGAAAGTACTAATAAACGCCGTAAAACCTAATATCGTGTTACATAGTTCAATGCAAATAATAAGATCACAAATACACCACTTCTTGGCAGACACTCTTATTTTGTGCCCTGTTGCTTTCAAGTGTGAAGAACCGCTGCACGTCGAAATTACTACGCAGTTCCTTTGTCACGCTAGAACAACATTGCTCATATATTATTATTGTTATTATTATATTCCAAAATGGAGCTACATCAAAAACGGGTCACTGATATTCTTTCCCGGATTTCCACGTGACCATTTAAAGTCATATTTCCTGAAGTTGGCGAATTCAATTTTATTTTATCTATTCCTTTTTAAAGCGCAAATTAAGACTAATTAAAACATGAACCCTCAGATTAATTTATATATATATATATATATATATATATATATAATCCACAGACGGACTGAATGTTCTCCTGTATCACATATCTTCAGTGCAGCAAGTCTAGCAACCATGGACTGGATGTCCATAAGCGATATCATCAAATGTCTATTTGTATAAACATTTGACCGCCGCTGTTACAGTGCTCGATTTTTTTTGTGTTTTATAAAGAACCTCGTGTTACGCTAAGCAAGCAGCAAGTGAAATTATTTACGACAGTGCTTTAGCTAGGGAGAAGTGGCTTTTTTTTACATAGGCGTCACCACTTATCAAGGCCGATAGGCCACTCAAGGATAAGGGTTAAAGAGTGCAGAGTAGTCAAAAGGACAATAGAGTAATCGATAGTAATGGAAGTTCGGTAAATTTGTTAACTTAAGTGGAACGGCTCATCAGAAACTTGTTCACGTTGGACTTGAAGACAACCATATTATAGACAGCTGGAAATCAGGAAAACGGAAGACAATTCCACAGGCGTGCAGTTCTAAGAAAGAATCTTTGATCATGGAATCTATGTTTAGGTTTAGGCACAGATAAAGAGTGGGGAGAATTATTGATAGTGTTTTCAGCTAGTCGAGTGTTTCATGTGAAAGTTTGGCGAGGGGGGACCATACATTGAAGCTCAGTCGAACACTTTCCATGAAAATAACGATAAAGCAGAGACAAACTCGCAACATCACTTCTGTGAGGTAGAGGTTGAAGCGAAGAGAAAAAGACATCTCCCACCAGGCCACGAAGTCTATTTTGAACCCTATCAAGACAGGACAAGTCTTTTCTTGCAGCTCCTGCCCATATGTGGCAACAGTATTCCATCCTTGGACGTATCTGGCTCTTATAAAGATAGAGAATAACATCAGCAGTGAGATATCTACTGGATCGATAGAAGGATCCCACCATTTTTCCAGCGGCCTTGGCAACAGATTTGATGTGTGGCTTATATATATATATATATATATATATATATATATATATATATATATATATATATATATATATATATAAATAGATGAAAATATAAATATAGATATATCTATGTATATATGTATTTATATATATATGTGTGTGTATATATGCATATATTTATACTAGCATTTCAGCCCGGCATTGCCTGGATGTTTGGAGATGTATGTTGAACAAAAAAAAAGTGGTAGTAGGAAGGCAGGCTCGAACCCGCACTGCCAAGGAGAAAAAGAATGGGGAAAAACGTGACGTCTTTTATGTTACGACTATCGTAAAACCGGAAGTGACGTAAGTTTTAATTAAGGCTAGATAATCGAAAAAAATGGGATGATTTTCGAAAATATCGACGAAAAAAA
>NC_136513.1:21880000-21885000 GCF_053919585.1 Euprymna scolopes | reverse complement strand
TACTGAGATTTGGAAAAATCTTTGTTATCCGTTTTCGAACAGAAATTTAACTGTTAATTTCTGGTCTAAACATTGGAAATTTTACATAAATGGTACTCAGAGATAGGGCAAGCTTTTTAATCGGTTTGGGTCGAAAATTTGAGCTACCAATATATTAATGTATGTATGTATATTTGCATGTCTGCCTAAAACTTCGATAGAAGCGACGGATTTTAACTAGATCAGTATCGTTTTGAAGCTCGACTCTTCAGAACAAAAATACCGAAAAATTGGCTAAAAACATTTATTTCTTCCCCATCAACTAGGCACTTTCTACAGGGAGGGGTCGCTTTTTTCGCCGATATCTTCGAAAGTCATCCCCTCTTTTCGATTGACTTGTTTTAATTTAAACCTGCGTCACTTCCGATTTTGCGGTGGTCATAACAGCAAAGACGTCACGTTTTTTCCCCATTCTTTTCCTTCTTCGCGGTACGGATTCGAGCCTGCCTTCTTACCAACACTTTTTTTTTTGCTCAACACACACATCCAAACACCGGGCAACGCCGGGCACCTATGCTAGTATGTATATATATATATATATATATATATATATATATATATATATATATATATAATCTCAATCATATATATATATATATATATATGATTGAGATTATATATATATATATATAATCTCAATCATATATATATATATATATATATATATATATATATATATCAATCATCTTCTATAATATACATCTCACCTGTCTGTTTAAATGTATGCCTGTATGTATGTATGTATGTATGTATGTATGTATGTATGTTTATTTGTGAAAAAATGTGTGAATTTGTTAATATCATCGTCAGTTACTATTCCAAAAGTGTTTGTCTCAACCAAACTTTTTATTTAAAAAAAAAAAAAGTAAGCGTCTTTAATTTCTGTCGGTGGACTGTGTACATATTTTGACTATTCGTCGCTGAGTTTATTTGTGAGAAAATGTGTGAATTTGTTTATATCATCGTCAGTTACTATTCCAAAAGTGTTTGTCTCAACCAAACTTTTTATTAAAAAAAAAAAATAAGCGTCTTTAATTAATGTCGGTGGACTGTTTACATTTTGACTATATCTCGCTGAGTTTATTTGTGAAAAAATGTGTGATTTTGTTTATATCATCGTCAGTTACTATTCCAAAAGTGTTTGTCTCAACCAATTTTTTTTTATTTAAAAAAAAACAACAAAGCGGGAGACCAGTACCCGCATTAAGCTGGTCTGCAGTTTGACTTATTGCTGGCTATCTTGCTCTTGCTTGTTGCTGGATGTCAACATTTTGAACCTAGAGAGAGAAATTTAGCTGTCGTACAAAGCTAAAACTCTGTAACACCATCTTTGTATAGATACTCCCTCAGGTATTTGTCTATTATAAAAAAAAGAAAAGAAAAAAAGTCCTGTGGCGATAAAAAAAAGCTGTTACGTGTGTACGTCTGTAATGCTGGATGCATGTAACAACTATTCTGCCATCATTATATGTATCTATGTATGTATGTGTGTGTATGTTTATATGTGTATGTGTGTATATATTTATATATGTACATGTGAGTTTATATGTATTTGTGTATATGTGTGTATATGTGTCTATGCGTATATATGTTTGTGTGTGTACATATATACATTTATAAATGTTTGTATGCATGTATGCGTGTATATGCATGTATGTGTATGTATGCAGGTGTGTATGTATATGTATTTGTATGTGTGCATGTATGTGTGTATGTGTATTAATGCATATATATGGATGTGTATGTATATGTAGGTAAGTGTATGTATATATATGTGCATATGTGTACGTATATGTATGTGTAAGTATATGTGTGTATGTATTTGTATATGTGGATGTATATGTATGTATGAATGTGGATATGTATATGTATGTTTGTGTATTATGCATTGTGTATGTATATGGGTATATATGAGCGTATGCTTATAGACATGTATGTATGTATGCATGTATATATTTATATGTATGTATACCAATGACCGTCTTGTTTATGTTTGCATGTGTGTGTGTATGTATATGTATGTGTGCGTATTGTGTATGTACGAATGTATATATATATATGTGTGTGCGTATATATATATATATATATATATATATATATATATATATATATATATATATGTATAACAATGACCGTCTTTAGTGTCATGTCTGCTTTAGCATGTGAATTCGCTGGCAGGAATATATGTCTTTTTTCGGGCTCATGAACTTTCAGTATCTGAGGGAGTGGCACTCGTCTGACAACACGTTGCAATCATCATGTATGTATGTATGTTTGCCTAAAATTTTCGACAGAGGCGACGTGTTTGCACGAGGTTGGAATCGTTTTGAAGCTCGACCCTGCGGACAACAAATATCGGAGAATTGGCTAAAAACAATAATTCCTACACCCTCAACTGGGCACTTATTTACAGGAAAGGGGCGATTTTTTCGCTGATCTTTTCGAAAGTCATCCCCTCTTTTCGATTGACAAGCCTTAATTCAAACGTCTGTAGCTTGTGGTTTGGCGATGGACGCACCAGCAAAGACGACACGTTCTTTTTCTCCTTCGCGTTATGTATTCGAACCTGCCTACCTTCTAACACTTTTTTTATTGCTCAACACACACCTCCAAACACCCCGAAGAAAGCCGGGCACCCAGGCTAGTATATATATATATATATATATATATATATATATATATATATATATATATATATATATATATATAGATATATATATATATATATTATAAAATTTTCCGGGGGGTACAGAATTTTATAACGGTTAAATACAGACCAAAAAGCATAATGTATTTAAAAAAATGAAAATAAAAGTTAGGTAACCAGGTTTCGTTCCTCACTTATCAAAGCTAAATCGAGGAAAATACGATTTAAAACAATAAAAAAAAAACAGAAATAACGGGGGGGGGAATTACATAGAGATTAAATTAAGTCCAAGAAGATTTTCTTTTTGCTTGCAAAGAGAAGGTCTCAATGACTTAATAAAAAGAGTCTATAAAATTTTCAAATGATAGAGAGATGCGACTTACTAAGAATCGTAAACATGTCAGCACTGAAATTCGTGGCACGCGCATGGTTATTTATAAGATGGTAGCACATAAGATAGCAAAATGGTTGACAATTATTTTTAACCTGTTTTGGAACTTTATAGTTCATATTGTATTAAAAATTCTTTTAGCTTTGCTAACTTGATACAAAATTATACGCATTCAGACAAATTTATGGGTTCCTTCGATATTTCCAGTCTTTTTACTTGTATCCCATTGTTAGAGCCTATTAATATTTGTGCTGACGCTTTATATCGGAGTAAACTTCCGACTCCCCCAATACCAGAATATATTTTTGTAAAATTGATGAAATTCGTCACCATGTCGGTAGAATTAAGTTTCAACGATATTATGTACAGACAGACGGGTGGTGTTGCCATGGGTCCCTCATTGGGACCAGCGTTGGCAGATATCTTTGTCGGTTTTCATAAAGAGGGTCTATTTCTTGGTTTGCATGAACCAGGCATTGATTTTCGTTATGTTGACGACACTTTCTGCTTATTTGACAACGAGACGAATACGGATGCTTTTTTTGTGTCCCTTAATAACGTTCATCCAGCCCTTAAGTTTACGCTATACAAGGAAACGAATTCTACCCTTCTGTTTTTGGATGTTTTTGTGTCCAAGACATCCTCGTGTTTTCTTACTTCTGTTTATCGTAAACCAACTTTTACGGGTCTCTATACGCGTTGGGACTCTTTTTGCCCTATAAACCAAAAATATAATTTAATCAAAACTTTAACATATAGGGTCTTGATGATTTGTTCTGAAGTTAATTTGGATTACGAACTCAAATTTATCACTAAGGCCCTTTGTAATAATGGTTACCCCTTGGATATTGTTGAAGCTACTATCAATAAGAATGTTTCTAATTTTCAAAAACCCAAAGAAATTATAGCTAATAGATGTCCTGTGTACCTACGTAACATCAGTGACCGATTTGCTAAGCAAATTCTTTGTCTGGCAACGGTGTTATTTTGCATCGAACCCGCGTGTTGTTTTTTCCACGAGCCATATGTTCTCCCCCCACCACATAATAATTCTATTATTTATTTATTTAAATGTAGTTGCAATGCGCACTATGTTGGGCAAACATCGCAAAGATTAAATTTTGGTTTGAAACAGCATGTGCCTTCAAAGATTCGTTATGCAAATTTTTCACCCTCGGATGTTCTGAGTAATACGTATGGTTCTGCGATTTGCGACCATCTTATAAGTAACCATGTGTGTGCCACGAATTTCAGTGCTGACATGTTTACGATCCTTAGTACGTCGCATCTCTCTATCATTCGAAAATTTTAGAGACTCTTTTTATTATGTCATTGTGACCTACTCTTTGCAAGCAAAAAGAAAATCTAGCCCCAATGTAATTTTTCCCCCGTTTATTTCTGGGGGGCTTTTCCTACCCCTGCAATATTAATGACTTTTTTGTTTGTTTTAAATCGTATTTTCCTCGATTAAGCTTTGATACGTGAGGAACGAAACATGGTAAGCCAACCTTTATTTTCAATTTTTCATTTTATTAAATTAATTATGCTTTTTATTCAGTATTAAGCCGTTATATATATATATATATATATATATATATATATATATATATATATATATATATATATATTACACTTCAGAAAGCACAATGCATTTGTTTCGTAACGTTCACATATTTTCAAAAAAGAGCAAGTACACTATTTTCACGTCAACGTTTCTGCATTTATTTTAAAATATTTAGTCTTATTGGTTTTTTCAAATCAATTATCTTGAAAAAGTCTTTAAATAAAGAGAAAACGCTGATAAGTACCTAAAAATACATTTTGTCTTTTTACTATGTAATTTTTCATAAGGTTTGCTTATTATTGCTATTATATATATATGTATATATGTATATATGTGCATATATGTATGTATATGTATGT
>NC_136513.1:21855000-21877500 GCF_053919585.1 Euprymna scolopes | reverse complement strand
AATTTCTTACCATATCATAAAATATGTATTTTGCAGATATTTTTCTAACCATGAGTCAGAAACGAACTATTTCTACACAATTTGTGGGCACACCTTTTCCATTAAATACAACAGAATCCCTACTTTCCGTCAGATTATTCAATATGGTTATTACATGGAGAATTTTCGCCCAAAGTTAAATAAATTTGCCCTTTCAAAATTAATGGCAAATGATGTTAAAGATATTTGGAAGGCAGTAAATTCCAGTTTGCCCCTATTAACTCATAAATGGATTGTTCACAAATTGCAGGACACCTGCTTTAAAAAAATTATGCAAATAAATAGAAACGTTTTATCCGCATATGCCAAAAGTCTTCTGGTCAATTACAAATTGACAAATTATTTGATATTTCATCTTGTTTGTGTGACCTGCCAATTGTAAGTTGTCATGCCAAAAATATTCAATGCAAAAAAGAAAATTGTCAGTCAAAGCATATTGTCTGTACCTGTCCTATGAAAAAAAGGTTAGTTTATTCTATTTTTTTAAATTTCTCTTGTTTGTTTGAAAAAAACTTTTTAATGAAAATTATAGACATCTTAAATTAAATTAATTTCCATACTTGTAAACCAGTGAGAAAAGAAATTAAAATTTTTTTACGTGAAATAGAATTTATTTCTAAGATTAGCGTAGATTAGAATAAACATTTGTCGAATTTTCTAATTCAGGTTCCTGTAGGGGAGAGAGTATTTGAAGGACCAAAGAAATAAAATAGAACTCGAAGGCAATTTTCAATTGAGACCTGTTGATAAAGCTGCAGTCGCAAAATCTAAAAAGTTAACGTTAGGAGAAAAGCAAGTTGATTCACCCCCCCCCGCCTATTGCTTCAACATCCCATGACAAGAATATCATTCTGACATCAGAAAATAGTGATGGAACAGATGAAAGTTTTGAACCAGAGGAAGAATGTAAGAATATTTACAGCCTGATAAAAATTCCTCGTTATGCCATTGAACTCATCAGAGGTGATGTCTCATCAAACCTAGGTGCAAGTCTTGCAAATGCTTTTCTTTTGGATCTACAGGCTGCGGGCCTTCTAAAATCAAATATTGATTTAATGAAATTTGTTTTCTTGATAAATCCAAAATTGACAGAGAAAAAGAAAGATAAAAAAAATAATGCCTATCAAAAACATAATCAAAAAATTAGAAATCTTGTCTGCATTGGTGATGATGGGAAACACGATAAAGACACTTTATTTTACATTGAAATTGTCGATGAAAAAGGAAACAAAAATCGAAGAAAAGCTAAAGGACAAGAGCATCACTTGACATTTACGAAAGAGATGGGTTGTGGAAGTAAGAGGGTGTATCTAAGGCATAGAGTGATTCCTACTGTTAGAGCAACTGGTGCTGTTCTGACAGATGAAGTTCACAAAGTTCTAGAAGAGTATGAGAGTGTCAATACTTTAAAGGCTGTCCTTCTAGACACCACAAGCACCAAGACTGGTTTCCTCACTAGAAAACAAGCTGTATAGAAAAATATACACTATTGGTTGTTCTCTACACCAGAATGAGCTTCCTTTTAGGGCATTATTTCAATTCCTTGATGGAAGTGCACGAAGCCCAACATCATTTACGGGTCAACTCGGAAAATGATGTGCCAACAATTACCATCATTTACCCAAAGTTGACGTTTTACCAGTGAGTAGTCCTCTGGAGGGCAGGTATTCTGAACTAACAGAAAATGATCTCACTGGTGACCAAAGACTACTTTTAGAGTATGCTGTTGGTATTTCAAGGGGTAAAGTAGACCCTCAGTATACAGCATGAAGGATCTGACCTTTAAATCAGGCAAAATGGCTTACTCTGGCAATCCGATTAATGTGTTTGTGGACCCATAAAATTTATCCATCTGAATTGACCAGAAAAATGCACCAGCTGATTAGTTTTATTGTAGAAGTGTATACAGTTAGCTGGTTTGAAATTAAACTGGATAATAAATTTCATACCCAGAAAATGTATATTTTTAAAATGATTGGGCAAATAAAAAAGCAGCCTCCAGAAATTCAGGAAATTGCTTTAAGCAATCTTCAGTTTAATGCTTTTGCCCTTTTGCCAGAGAATATTCTGTTCTCTTTGTTAAAATCAGATGAAATGGAAGTGAGGGAAGAAGCTATAAGAAGAATTTTAACCATTAGGTACGTAAACATTCATATAAAACTGATCAAATTGTTTATTTCGATTTATACATTCATTTTCAATTATTAAATTAAAAAAAAAATTAATTAAAATAAAATTGTGTTCATTTGTTCAAGTTAATAAAATTATTTGACTTCTCTTTTCTTTTTCAGTAGTGGGGAACCAGTGAGAAAGCGTTTAAAAAATATCAACAATAAATTTTGACGCTTTACATTTATCAAAGTGGAGGTTCAGAGCCAGCACTAACTGAAGAATTATCATATCATGAACTTTAGTAATTATTTATGAGCGGCAGAAAGCCAGAGTTACCTGATTTGCCTGCACATTCACAAAGTGTGGAAAGTGCTGTAAAAGTGACATCAGAAGCCTGCCAATCAGTCTATGGACTTGAAGTAAGACATGACATATCATTGCTAAGATTTTATGCCATGAAATGAGGCCATTTTTTGCTTCAAAAGGATCCTATAGGGAGAATTTTGATATTATGGTAAAATAAATAGCTTTTTTACTTGCCAATTGTTTTGTGTTTTTTTATACAAGCATAGAGATAGGTAAATAATTTGTTTTAGGTTTTATTAAGACTTTTTTCCAAACGGAATAAAAACTTCTTTTTTTCATTGATAGTAAAGAAAAGAATTGAATTATGCAGTTATAAAACAAAGTAAAATGCAGCATTTATAGAATTTTGTAATTGCAGCCACCTCAGTATGGGGGGGGGGCAATTATAATTTTGTTTAATATTTAGCATATCAGTCATTATATCGTTTATTTAAATATATAAAAACAACTTGTTATGATTGAAACTGCAAAATACTAAATAATTTCTCACAAATCTTTCACAGATAAGGATTTTTTCCGTATCTCAAAGTAGACGATCTTTAAAATCAAATTAGCATCCGATGCCTGATGTTAGAAACCTAGTTTTTTTATATTTGTACTCCCCATAGGTTTGTGCAACTTTCTCTGCTTCAACCTTTTACATTTTCCAAAAAAACTTGAAAATCGACCTACCCTAATATACATGTGTATATATATATGTATATATATGTATATATATGTATATATATGTATATATGTGTATATATATGTATATATATGCATATATATATCTGTATATATATGCATATATATATCTGTATATATATGCATATATATATCTGTATATATATGCATATATATATGCATATATATGTATATATATATATATTTCTATATATGTATATATATGTACATATATATATACATATATCTATGTATATATATGCATATATATATGTATATATATGCATATGTATATATATGCATATATATATATGTATATATATGCATATATATATATGTATATATATGTATATATATATGTATATATCTGAATCTATGTGTATATGTATATATGTGTATACATGTATATATGTATATATATATGTATATATAGAGTAAATAAAAAGGAACAAACCGTATTATGTGTTCATCAACGTTTCGTCTTTATTTCGAGACTTCCTCAAGAGGAGGTCTCGAAATAAAGACGAAACATTGACGAACACATAATACGGTTTGTTCCTATTTATTTTCTCTATTTTGTCGGAATACTATTTCCATTATTTTAATCACATGTATATATATGTGTATATATATGTATATGTATATATGTATGTATATATGTGTATATATATGTATATATGTATATGTATTTATATGTGTGTATATATATGTATATATGTATATGTATATATGTTTATGTATATATATATGTATATGTATATATGTATATGTATATATGTATATATATACGACCATATATATATAAATTATATATATATGATATATATATATATATCATGATGTTTTTAGAGATACAAAATTTAAATATTGCAATTAGGAAAGGAAGACTTTTATGATTCATGATTAAAAGTAAATTTGTATATATACAAATATATATATATATATCTTCTCTCCAAAAAGGTGGGAATGAAGGGGAAGCAGGAGAGGAAAAAAAAATGGGGAGCCAGCTGACCGGTTTCGACCCTCGCTTCTCAAAGCTGTATCGAGGGAATTATTTTAAAATAAAGAATGAAAGCGATTAAAATAGCGTTTTATTAAATTTACAGGAAAAAAAAAAAAGTGGGAAAACGATTTAAATAAAACGGCGTTATGGACGAATACCCTAGAGATTAATCACGTTCAACCCCAGTAGGCATTCCCTTTGCTTGCAAAGAGAAGGTTTCCTGAGTCGAACGTGAATGGTCTCCAAGATCTTAAGATGGTATAATGAATGAGCACGACTAATAATGGTAAAAGAGTCCGTGCTAAAGTTTGCTGCACAAGACGGGTTTTTAAGCAAATGATCAGTAATTGAAGACCCGTATGTGTTAGTAACGACATCAGTTGCCCGGTAGGTTCCATTCCTAATTTTACTGGGTACATGTTGTTGAATTCTTCCATCTAATGTTAATGTCGTTCGACCCAAGTAGTTGGCGCCGCAACCACATTTAAAATTTTAAATAACATTACTTTTATGGTGGGGGGGGGGGTAAAACGTCTTTTCGAGAAGACGGAAATAAAGTTCTCGTAGAGAAAACAACACGCACATTGGCAGCAAAATAACATCCATGAACTGCTGAACTTATTTGTTTGGCAAATTTCTCACTTACTCTACCTAACCAAGGCAGACGAAGATAAATTGGACATTTGGCTACTATATTCTCTTTCATTCGAGAGAATTCGGCCAATTTCTTTTGAATAGTTGACCTAATCACATCAAGGGGGTACCCATTTTTGGATAAAGTATCCGTAATTCTTTTCAATTCCTCATCTAATTTTGATTTGGAACAAATCATAAGGGCACGATGTGTTAGAGTCCAAATTAGATTTATCTTACGTTTTCTGGGGCAAAATGAATCCCAACGAGTGTACAAACCTGTAAACGTTGGTTTACGGTATATAGATGTTTGGTAACTAGATGGCGTTTTTGTTACCAATACATCAAGGAAGGCTATAGTTGAATTGCTCTCTCCCTCATAGGTGTACTTTAACGCGGGATGCATTCCATTGAGTAAGGAGAAAAAGGTGTTAGCTTCCGTTTGGTTATTAAATAAACAGAATGTGTCATCAACATATCGGAAGTACACCAATGGCTTTATGGGTCCAGATAATAAGCGCTCTTCATGGAACCCCACAAAAATATTTGCCATGGTCGGTCCAAGTACTGACCCCATGGCAACACCATCTTTTTGCCGGTACATAATATTGTTGAAACTAAATTCCACAGATGTAGTGGCAAGTTTCATAAGTTGAATAAAGATGTGTTCAGGAATAGGAGGCGGTGATATCCGGCCACGATATAGAAAATCTGCACTAATATCTATAGTTTCCAAAACAGGGACACAAGTAAAAAGGTTGCTAATATCATAGGAGCACATAAATCTATTAACAATCTTAGACTTTTTAATAAAATCAGCAAAATAAAATGAATCTTTAAGACAATATTTACTATAATGTTGTAAAACAGGTTGTAAAATGTCAAAGATCCATTTTGAGACCTTGTGTTGCGATGACCCTACCATGGAGAGAATGGGCCTTAATGGGATATCCGCTTTATGGGTTTTAGGGAGACCATATAACCTTGGGCGGATAGATCCAGAGGGTCTTATCTCACTAGATACGTTCTTTGGAAGTACACCATTTTTGACCCACTTGACCAGTTTCTTTTGAAATTTGGTTTCCAAGGAGGCGGTTGAATCATGAGTTGCGACAGGGCCCAATTTTTCAAATTTGTCTTTATCATCTAGTATTATCGACATTTTGTCAACATACTCATGATGGTTCAATATAACCACCCCTGACCCTTTATCTGGTCTAGTAATAACTAATGATGGGTCTTGTCGCAGAGTTTTCATAACAGCCAAATGCTCCTTGCGCCATTTAAACTCAAAATGCGACACTGGTGTACTGGCATAACTGTGAGCAAGGTCATTCAATTTTGCCTTGAGATCCCTAGTTTTAGTTTCAGAGACTGGTGCAAGTCTCTCCGCTTGGGCATTTAGGATTTCAAACTCCGAAAACACCTCTTCTCGTTTGACACCGGGCACCGGAATACAAAAATCCAACCCATGATCAAGTACCATTAATTCTGAAGGTGACAAGTCATGGGAAGATAAATTCAGTACGTTACGTCCAATATTTGGGTTAGTAGTACACCCAAATTTTTTATATATTAAGTGTTGCAATTTGTTACTTGATTTAAGAACTAATTTTTTAATATCTCGTTCTTGTAAAATTGCAACATATCGTGCAAAGCGAACTTTATCAAAACACGAAAGAGTGCTCACAACTTCCTTCCATAATTGAACATTTTCACTCTTATATTTTTCTAAATTCAATGCTAGTTTATCCAAAAAATTATGGATAAACGCATTCTCGATTTTTTGTCCAGGTTGCAAATTCGCTTTTTTTATTTTAAATAAAATAAACGGACACACATTATTATTGACACAAGAAAGTAAGAATGTTATATTATCTTGCGTCGATCTAATTTTACTTTTAATTTTTAAAATAGAGTGTAATTTCTTAATTAAACTCGAACTGTATCTCATCTTCAAATATTTCATGATGTTTTTAGAGATACAAAATTTAAATATTGCAATTAGGAAAGGAAGACTTTTATGATTCATGATTAAAAGTAAATTTGTATATATACAAATATATATATATATCTTCTGATATTGAACCTACCGGGCAACTGATGTCGTTACTAACACATACGGGTCTTCAATTACTGATCATTTGTTTAAAAACCCGTCTTGTGCAGCAAACTTTAGCACGGACTCTTTTACCATTATTAGTCGTGCTCATTCATTATACCATCTTAAGATCTTGGAGACCATTCACGTTCAACTCAGGAAACCTTCTCTTTGCAAGCAAAGGGAATGCCTCCTGGGGTTGAACGTGATTAATCTCTAGGGTATTCGTCCATAACGCCGTTTTATTTAAATCGTTTTCCCACTTTTTTTTTTCCTGTAAATTTAATAAAACGCTATTTTAATCGCTTTCATTCTTTATTTTAAAATAATTCCCTCGATACAGCTTTGAGAAGCGAGGGTCGAAACCGGTCAGCTGGCTCCCCATTTTATTTTTCTTTCCTCTCCTGCTTCCCCTTCATTCTCACCTTTTTGGAGAGAAGATATATATATATATATATTTGTATATATACAAATTTACTTTTAATCATGAATCATAAAAGTCTTCCTTTCCTAATTGCAATATGTATATATATACGCAAGTATATATATATATGATATATATGTATATATATACACACCTTTATATATAAATGATATATATATATATGATATATATATGTATATATACACATATATATAAATGATATATATATGATATATATGATAGATATACGCATATAAACACACACATATATATATAAATGATATATATATATGATATATATTATATTTATATATATGATATACATGCATGTATATATATAAACACATATATATATATATAAATGATATATAGATATATGATATACATATATGAAATATGTATATGATATACATATATGAAATATATATATATGTTACATATTATATATGATATATATATAATATATATATATGATATATATATATGATATATACATAACATATATATATATATGATATATATATATGATATATAGATGATATATGATATATATATATAAAATATGATATATATATCATATATATATACATAATATATATATGATATATATATGATATATAGATTATATACGATATATATAATATATATGACATATATATATGATATATATATTATATATATGATATATATATATGATATTTATATGATATAAATATTTATTATATATATATTATATATATGATATACATATGATATATATATGATATATATATGATATATATATTATATATATGATATATATATATGATATATATATGATATATATATATATGATATATATATGATATATATGTATGATATTTATATGATATATATATGATATATATGATATATATGTATGATATTTATATGATATATATATGATATATTTATATTATATATATGATATATATATGATATATATATATGATATATATGATATATATATATATGATATATATATAATATATACATGATATATATATATGATATATATATGATATATATATGATAAATATATGATATATATACGATATATATAATATATATATGATATATATATGATATATATATGATATATGTGTGATATATATGTTATATATATATATGATATATATATATTATATATATATATGATATATATATATATGATATATATATGATATATATATGATATATATATATGATTTATATATATATAACAATGTAGTTTAGTTCCTCGAATCACCCTGTTTTTCTTCACACTTTTTCCCTGGCCTTCTCTTCCATCCCACTTCCGTCTCTCTCTCTCTATCTCTATCTCTGTCTCTCTCCCTCTCTCTCTCCTCTCTCTCTCTCTGTAGATATCTATCAATCTATATATGTATATAGCTAGCGAATAAAAGAAAGATATGCATACTCCTATAGTCCAGCTCAATATTAACTCTGTGTACATTTCACCCTTTGGCGTTCCGGGTTTCGAAATCTCCCAAACACACAGTCACCATTCGTGACCTGAACTTCCTGTTTTGCCTGGAGGAGATCCGCTAGTTTATAACTTCGTCCTTTATCTCTCACCCTTACCAACCACATCGCACGCATTGCTCGCCGTCTCCCTCATAGAACCCCAACGCCACGATTTCCACGACACTTCAGTAGTTGACATCAATGTCATATCATGCTAAGAATGACGCCGATGACGACAGTATTTGAGCCGCTCGATGGCAATACCGTAAATGGTGGTAATATATGTTTCGGTTTTTGAGATGTTATGGTTCGAACTTTGTTGGATGGCTGAAATGGGAAGAGGGGTGTATGGTCCTTGCTGGGAAAGACACAGCGGATGCGGAGTCGAATCGGGAGAGGTCGTGTAGAGAGGTTGCGAATTGTAAGGGTGGGTGATGAATTGAAAAAGGTTGCCTGGTGTGGCTCGATATAGCCCCGCCCTATGCTAGACGCAAATCGTGATTGAATACGAGTCCAACACTTGGCGCCAATTTTGGACACTTTCATTTTTTTGCGACACACCCTCCGTGAGTTTCTGTTTCAAGGTACGCCATATTTGTATTTTTATGTAACACCGATTTTTAGCTTTTATTCTATATTAAATCTATTTCTCTTCTTTTTCCAAATTTATTCCTCTTCCCACAGCCATCCCTCTGCCTATTACTACATCCGTACACACACACACACACACACACATATATATATATATATATATACATATAATGCATGTTTATATTTATATGCATTTATATATATATATATATGCATTTATATATATATGCATTTATATATATATGCATTTATATATATATGTATATATATATGGATTTATATATATGCATTTATATATATATGCATTTATATATATATGCATCTATATATATGTATATATATGCATTTATATATATGCATTTATATATATATACATATATATATGCATATATATACATATATATATATATAGATGGAAAAATAGATATATATTAAACTTATATCGACCACTTTGACAGGATACATAATGTCTTATTCTAAATGTTAAAAACATAATAAACTACAAAATAAGAAAAACGTTATGTAAGGCACTTGTTTTATATATATATATATATATATATATATATATATATATATATATATGTATATATATATCTTCCTGAAAGATATATATGTAGATATTGAATTACAAAATATAACGTTTAATTAATAACATGTATTACGTAAGTAAACACACACACACTCTCTCTCTCTCTATCTTTCTCTCTATCTCTCTTTCTCTCTCTCTCTCTCTCTCTCTATATATATATATATATATATATATATATATATACATCTTACAATCATCGCATCACAAAGATGATACTATATAAATCAAATATTTCGCTTGATTCTTGCCTTCTGTGAGTTTTAAACATTTTTATTTTTATTCAAAATCGAGCTATAAAAGCCACTTATAGCCGAACTCTCCTTGTGTTGAACAGAGAGCATAATACTGTCTACGTTTTGTGTGGAGAATAAACATTTGCAGACACTTCCAGTAGATAATGATTGTCCTGATAGCGTTTGTAATGTTCTCCTTTAGTTGGTCTAGGTTGTACGGATTATTTGCATATTTTTTTTTGTTTTAAAGTCTCCCAGATATAGAAATAGTATGATGACAAGTCCAGGAAACGTGGGGGAGATAATCCTTTGCTTATTGTTCTCTTTTACGTAAACATGTCATGTGCTAGTGATATGTGAGACGTGTGGCTTGTAGCGGCATCTTGTAAGAAAAAGAATTGCATTTTGTCTTGTGGTGTTAGTTGGTCGATAAGAGAAGAATTAGAGAGTGGGCTACTTATAAATGGTCCAGCCACTATATATACACATATATATATATAAGTATATATATATATATATATGTATATGGGTATGTATATATATGTATATATATATTTCTATGTGTATATATATGCATAAATATGTATGTATATGTATGTATATATGTGTATATATGTATGTATATATGTGTATATATATATGTATATTTATATGTATATATATGTATATTTATATGTATATATATGTATATTTATATGTATGTATATATGTGTATTTATATGTATGTATATATATATATGTATATATATGCGCATATATATATATGTATATATATGTATATATATATATACATATTTACATATATAAATGTATATATACATATATATACATATATATGTTTATATATATGTATATATGAATATATATGTATATGTATATATATGTACATGTATATATATATATGTATATATGTATATGTATATATATGTACATGTGTATATATATGTACATGTATATATATATGTATATATGTATATGTATATATATATGTATATGTGTATATATATGTATATGTACATATATATGTACATATATATATATATATATATATCTATGCATATATATATATCTATGCATATATATATCTATATATATATACATATATATATAAATGCATATATATATATATATATATATATATACATATATATATATATTTCGGCCATGTCATTTATTTTTTCGTACTCTTAATAGTCTTGAGCCTTATTGTATTTGATATGTATTGCTTTGTTAAAGATTTATTCTTTGATAATAATTATATATATATATGTGTGTGTGTGTGTGTGTGTGTGTGTGTGGGTGTATATATATATATATGCATATTATTCTTGGTTTATATTTTTCCGGAAGTTAAGCAACCAATGAATGAAGCAATGAGTACTTAATACCGAAATAGAACAGGATATGCCTTTTATTTGTTTTACGTAAGCATTTGTATGTTGCTACACAACGATGAGCATGTTTCAGTCAGCCAGTTGCAAGTAACAAGAGGTCTCTTAAGGGGATTCTGTTAGATAAAAGTAAGGTATGTAATGGATCTCATTACACACTTTACTCTTGTATAAACATCATTGTCTGAAGTATTCTCCAGTTATTTGAAGCGATCTCCTATTTACTTGTAACTGGCTGAACGAAACCTGCTCTTAAATATGTAGCGGTATAATAATCCTTATGAAAAACTAATAAAATGTATGTATATATATATATATATATATATATATATATATATATATATATATATAATATGTGTGTATATTTGTGTATATGTATATATGTGTTGGGGTGGAGAGGCCTCTCGTAAGCCGTGATGAAGGCGACCTTTCTAGGAAATGCAAATTTCTGATTAAAAAAAGCATAAAGCAGGAGACCAATACCCACAATAAGCTGGTCTGCAGTTTAATTTCTTGCTTGCTATCTTGCTTGTTGCTGAATCTCAACATTTTAACCGAGAGAGAGGCTTAGCTGCCGTACAATGCTAAGGCTCTGTAACATCATCTTTGTATAGATACTCCTTCAGGCATTTGGGGTCATGGACTTTAAGTGTCTGAGGTTGTGGCGCTCGTCTGACAAGACGTTGCAATCATCATGTATGTATATATATATATATATATATATATATATATATATATTTATATATATATATATATATACGCACGTTAGTTAAACATTTGCCAACAATGGCGATAGTAAGAAACCAAACTACATTTAGACAACGGGATGAAAACGGCACCTAAATACGCTAATTCGTCTCTTTCTCTTAATGTTGGAAGAAGGGGGTGAAATTAACCCTTGCTTTCAGAAATGGAAAGATTTTTCCCCCGAAGAGAGCTTGAGGGCGGAGTTGAAAGAAAATTACGTCTCCAAAAAAGACAACGAGGAACAGCAATGATTTTTTTTTAAATGGCGGCATGTATGCATGCGTAAATCGAAATAATATAAAGCATATGAAACATAACCATTAATAGTCAGACATCTACAACGGAATTGTACATTTGTATTTCGTCAGGGACATCTTCAAACATATATGTTTTAACGTTCAATAACGCAAACATAAGCATTTTTACTTATTTGCTTATGCTTTCGTACAAGAGAGGTCGTCGTTTATCACGCGTCAGAAACTAAAGAAAGAGAAACTGAAAGGAGAAAGAAAAAGAAAAATAATGATTATGAATGGATATAAAGAATGTACGAAAAAGGAAACCGAGGCAAGTGAATGATAGAAATAAAGAAAATAATGTGAAGAACGAAGGACGGAAATAAAAGAAAAGAAGGACGTAAGAATAAAAAGAAATTACATAGTGGAACGATAAAGTTGTCGCTCTAGATTAAAAAAAAACACAATTCGACAGCTTCATTTTAAAACTTTTATTGTAAAAATCAATTCAGGTAACTTGATTATATATTAGAACTAACATTTATTTAATTTAACCGCCTTTCGCCTCAATCATCGCTTCGATATGGGTCCCTTTTCTACAAGCGCCGAAAAAATACTCGGCGGATGGTGGTGATCAGGTTAGCTTTTGTGTTGTGAGAGGTATGAGAAAACGAAGTAGTCCAGCGGGTTCAGGTCGAGGGAGGAGGGAGGACAGTAAGAGAATAGTACAAAGTCGTAGCACTCCGTCTAAAGCCAAGCCTGGGTGGGTCTCTTTGGATTTGTGGCCGAGTACTGTTGCTACACCCAGGAGCTGATTGCACCAGGAGATTTGCACACACATCGATACATCCAGGTACACGTTGGTGTTTACTTTCAAACCGACTTCGAAGATGTGAGGTGGCATGATGTGGCCCTCACTTTAAACTACATCAAAAACAATAACTGTGGCCGGAAACTGTTTTCGTCACTCTGGGCACATCCCTGTTATTCCTGGCCATCCAGCGATGCATTTTGATTTTAATTAAATTTTTTTCACACAGAAGTCATCACTTATCAAGGCCAGGAGGCAACTCCAGGATAAAGGTTAATGGGTATACATTAGTATATGTGATTTTAGCGTAGTAAACATAATTATAGGAATTTTCTAAATTGGATTACTTAGAGGGACGGTTCATTAAGAACTTGTTTACGTTAGACTTGAAGACAATCAAATTGTAGTCAGCTAGAAAGCAGGTAATCGGAAGAGTGTTCCACAGGCGTGCAGTTCTAAGAAAGGAGCTTTGTTCATGGAATCTACATTTATGTTTAGGCACAGATAAAGAGTGTGGGAAATTATTGATGGTGGTTTTGGCTAGATGAGTGTTTTTCGTGAAAGTTTGGGAAAGAAGACGATAGATTGAAGCTCAGCTGAGCACTTGCCATGAAAATAACGATAAAGCAGGGACAGGCTCGCAACGTCTGTTCTGTGGGAAAGAGGTTGCAGAGAAGAGAAAAGGGCATCTCCCACTAAACTACGAAGTCTATTTTGTACTCTGTTAAGTCGGGATAAGCTGCTTCTAGCAGCTCCTGTGCAGATGTGGCAGCAGTACTCCATCATTGGCCGTACCTGGCTTTTATATAGATAGGGAATTGCATCAGTAGTGAGATATCTACTGGAGCGGCAGAAGGGTCCCAGTATTTTTCCAGCGACCTTGGCAATATATTTGATAACGTGTTCCATTTCAGGTCAGGCGTAAAGCTCAAGCCCAGAAGCTTGTCAAAATATAAAACCTCCCCACGACGAGAGCTATTCATTTCAACCGACGCCATTTTGGCATCAGAGCGTAAATAGTGTAGAGATAGAAGCTTGGTTTTAGATGCATTAAAAGTAACCAGACACCTCTTTCTCCATTGTACACATGCTCAAGATCAGAGGAGAGAGAATCAGAGAGAATTTTTATGTGCTACCATAGATTGTAGTGTCGTAAGCATCTACGAATGCTGGAAATGGTCATATTGTCATAACTAAGATCGGTATAGAGCGTGAGTTGTTCAGCGGCGCATCTCCGATATCGTTTATTAAACATTGTGTACGTTTCAGATATGATAGAAGGCTCCTATGGCTCTTGGGATTTGTACACAACTGGCCAACTAGTAGATTGTCTGCAATAAAAATAAAACTGGTTCTCATAAACCGGAAATGGAAACGTTGTCTTTTCTAGGGCGAGAATTTTATCGTTCCACCTTGTATGTAAAGAGAGAAGACAATTGTAGAAATTAGTGAAACCAGAATTGAAGAAATAAACCAAAAGCCAGAAAATAATTTTAAAAATTCAGAAAATGTGGAAAGAAAGAAAGAAAGGAAGAAGAAGAAAAGGATAAAGCATCGTTTTTTTTAATAATTTAAAAAACGAAAGAATAGAAGTAAAAGAAAAATAAAAGAAAGAAAGAAAAAAAAAGAAAAGAACGAAGACGGAATAAAGAAAATACATTTTATAACCAACAAACCGACATAAATGACAAAAAGAAAATATAAAAATAAATTAAAACGAAAGAAAAGAAAGAAAAAGAAAGGAATAAAGTAAGCAAGAAAATATATTTAACGAATAACTTAATAAAGAAAGGACAAAAAGAAAAGAAACAAATGAGTATGAAAGGGAGGAAAAAGGAAAGAATAAAAATAAATTTTATAAATAACTAAGGAAACAAAAAGAAAGAAAAAAGGAAATAGAAATGAAATATACAAAGGAGAATGAATGAAAGAAAAAAAAAGGACGAAAAACAGAAAACGGACGGAAGTAAAAAAATAATACATTAAAAAAAAAACAAAAGATCCAAAGATAAAAAGAAAAGAAAGATAAAAACGATGAAAAAATAAATTTAAAAAATAGAGCGCTGATAGGTGGATATACTCGAACATCTAACACAATTTTACATTTACATTGATCCAATTTCTCTCTAGAATATTTATTCAATTCCTTTTGCTAAATGCATGATCTAAAATTCTTAGACACATATGTTCCAAAGTCTAATTCACACACACACACACACACACACACACACACACACACACACACACACACACACGTGTGTGTGTGTGTGTGTGTGTTTTACATATTTACTTACTGACACATATGTTTTGTCACACGCAAAAAAAAAAAAAAAAAAAACGTTTCACTGTTTATTACATGCGTTTAAGCATAAAACAAAATCCGGTCCGAGAGTATTTCGATTTACGCATGCGTACATGCCGCCATTAAAAACATTCATTTCTTTTGCTGTTCACTCGTTGTCTTTTTTGGAGACGTAATTTTCTTTCAACTCCGCCCTAAAGCTCTCTTCGGGGAAAACTCTTTCAATTTCTGAAAGCAAAGGTTAATTTCACCCCCTTTCCTCCAACTTTAAGAGAAGAGAACGAATTAGTGTATTTAGGCGTCGTTTTCATCCCGTTGTCTAAGTGAAGTTTGGT
Source organism: Euprymna scolopes (assembly GCF_053919585.1). Taxonomy (NCBI): domain Eukaryota; kingdom Metazoa; phylum Mollusca; class Cephalopoda; order Sepiida; family Sepiolidae; genus Euprymna; species Euprymna scolopes. The sequence goes on along the minus strand of NC_136513.1, from coordinate 21,861,439 downwards.
TTCATGCTGTCGCCATTGTTGGGAAATGTTGACTTAATGCGTATATATATATATATATATATATATATATATATATATATATATATATATATATATATATATATATCCTGAGTAGACGGCAAACAAGCAACGGGAGAACGTTAAAGAGAGCGGGACGATGCGGTGAAGTGGGAAAAAGATAGGGGAGGCAGTGCACGATGGAATGACGAAGAAAGAGTGAAGACTAGTGGGAAAGAAATAATGGGTGATTGAAAAGAAAAAAATGGAAGATATAATAGCATAAAGAAAGAAAATACAGACATTACATGAGATAGATAGACATTTGTAGTCATCGACATACAGTCCTGTTTCGAATATCACGACTCATCAGTGCCGCTAGACTAGCACCTCTCCCAAGCCGAGAATTGAACCTAGATCTATCGCGTTGACAGTCAGGAGTTCTACCGATCGACCCACGGGAGAGACGCGCGTAAATTATCTCACCAAATGTCTATTTAAACAATCATTTGTCCACTACTTGTACAGTGCTCTAACCACTTGTTTATAAACAGTGAGCGTCGCATTTTTCAGCCAGTTACGTAGCGGATGAGATTGTTTACGGCAGTGCTCTACCCAAAGAGGTGGGCTTAAAATATTTGTAGTCATCGACTAATATATATATATATATATATATATATATATATATATATATAAAATACGCATCAAATGCGCTTGAAACCAAATCACAACGTAATATTAGCAAAATAAACAAATATTTTGTTTGAATTTATCACAAATATATTTCGAAGGTAGCCTTCATATTCAGTGTGTTCTTTGTTTTTGTTTTTTTTTTCGTTTTTTTTTTCTTCTTTCTTGCCATGTTGTTAATTTATAGAAAGGAGTCTGTAGAGAGCCGCGTGTTTTATCTGGTGGTTGTATTTTGAATTGTTTGAACTGTGCGCTGGTAACGCGAGAATAACGTCAAAGAATGAGAGTTCAATAGAAACGTTGTTTTAATTTGAATAAAATAAAATACGCATCAAATGCGCTTGAAAGCCAAATCACAACGTAATATTAGGAAAATAAACAAATATTTTACTTGTATGAATTTATCACAAATATATTTCGAAGGTAACCTTCATCTTTAGTGTGTTCTTTGTTTGTTTTTTCTTTGTCTTCTTTCTTGCCATGTTGTTAATTTAAAGAAAGAAGTTTGTAGAGAGCCGCGCGTTTTGACTGGCGGTTGTATTTTGAATTGTTTGAATTATGCGCAGGTAACGCGAGAATAACGGCTAAAATGAGAGTTCAATATAGAAACGTTGTTTTAATTGCAATAAAATAAAATACGCATCAAGTGCGCTTGAAGCCACATCATATTGCAAGAAAGAAGAAAAAGAAAAAATAAGAACAGCGAACACGCTGAAGATGAAGGCTACCTCCGAAATATATTTGTGATAAATTTCAAACAAGTAAAACATTTGTTTATTTTGCTAATATTACGTTGGGATTTGGTTTCAAGCGCACTTGATCCGTATTTTATTTTATTCAAATTAAAACAACGTTTCTATACTGAACTCTCATTCTTTGACGATATATATATATATATATATATATATATATATATATATATATATATATTCAAAGCTGGAATAAAAGATGCTGGGAATAGGCCAGACAATTATGTGGAACATACACCGTAATAGTAATTTAAAAAAAAGACTGAGACTAGTAACATCATATGAGGAAGAGGTTGCAGTGAAGAGAAGGGAAGGGCCAATCATATTTCAGATACGTTCATGCAATTTATCCAAATTCTTTAGATAAGATACAGATTTACGAGTCCATATATGAAAACAATACTCCATACACCGTCTGATAGTAGATTTGTAGAGATATAGAATTAACCTCATGTGTGAGAAAGTGTTTAAGGCGATAGAGATAACGATTTTATGAAAAATAGAAAGAGCGGTTATTTTATATGTGGGGATATTAAACTCCCCAAAACAGTGCACCCTGCATTGGGACAGAAATATTTAGATATCACCCGATCGACCAAAGATAGATAGATAGACAGAGATAGATAGAATGATGCAAGGACAGATATATATATATATATATATATATATATATATATATATATATATATATATATGAGAGAGAGAGATAGAAGGATGCAAGGACAAATACATATATAGATAGAAATGGAAGGATGCAAGGACAAATAGATAGATAGATAGATAGATAGAGTAGAAGGATGCATGACAGATAGATAGATATATTTTTAATTTGTTTGGTAATAAAAACAATTCAATGGAGTAATCTATGTGAATCTTCGACGGCATTTTTAATTAAAACATATCTCTTCTCTAATATTATATAAGAGCCACTTTGTATGTGTGTGTGTATGTGTGTGTATGCGTGTAGAGGTTCCTTCCTCATAGGTTCCAAAACGGCTGAGCCTATCTATTGCAACTTTCACAAAAACCTAATTTATATTTCTGGTAGTGTTCTTCGATATGTTTTGTACAGAAATCCACACGATGAGTATCGAAAATCAACAAAAGTCCGAAATGTAATATTTCTTTTCCTATATATAAAAAGAATAATTTTTTACAGGAGAATATTTTACATTACACCGGTGCAAGCTTGGCCGGTGTAACGTAAAATATTCCCTTTTTAAAAATTCTTCTTTTTTTTTATCTATAAGAGAAGAAAGACTATCTTTAAGATAGTCACGCCCAAATATCAGCTGACGTGATATTGTAAACAAACACAGACGGAATTTGATGAACGACATTATCATTATTAATTTTTATTTATTTATTGCGAATTAGTCAGCTAGGCAAATTATTTCTCGTTATATATAATATTCAATAGAGGATTGATTCTATAATAAAGCATACGTAATCTACATGAATTCGAATGCTATGCTTATGCGTATTGTACGACCGGGCAACGCCGGGCAATGCCGGGCGTCCTTCTAGTACAACACATAATAAAAACCAAAGGCAAGAATAATTTAGTCCCCTACTTAAATTGATGAGTTTTTTTTTTTTTGCTTTTGTTTTTTTGTGTGTGCGTGTTTTAATTTATTTTTACGGGGTCTTCTTACAAATACATATAGTTTAACTCCGTCGCGTTAAAATAAAAAAGACTGACTTAACTATAAATATTCAACAAATAACTATAACCAAAGCAAGAAAAATATTTTTCTATCGAGATAGATGTAATTAAATAAAAACAAAGTTATGAAAGCTTTTTATTAATCGACAATTTTTTTCTGCATTTATAATATGCAAATAAAAACAAAACTAAGTGCCTTCTGTTTTTTTTTTCGGCATTTTATGAATTGTATTTGAAGTTTTCATTACAAGTTGGAATCGTTTTCAAACAATTAATTTTTATTCAAAAGAAAAATAATTCGAATACAATCTGAGACTCTTCAGGAAATGCGACAAAAGATTTTACTATGATTTTTTTAATTAAGAAAACAAACTTTCTTTCATTTTCATTTTTTGACAGTTTAAAACTTTTTTAAATCGTTTTTTCATACGAAAAATTCAGACGCTGAAACTAATGCAAAAATACTAATAACAAAAAAGAAATTGATATTCTGGCTTGGCAATGGCTTTCCTGGAAAAATATGCGACGCTAAATGCAGATATGAAAATATGACTTTTAATGAAAATATGACTTTTAATGAAAATATGAATTTTAATGAAAATATGACTTTTAATGAAACAAAATTTATAACATTAAGTAAAAATGCTCTAGCAGACTCGCCTTTTAATTGTTGACTTTTAGGAGTATTCCACTTTTATCTACTGCTATAAACTTTGTTTCATTAAAAAGTGGTCGAACTCATTTATTAAAAATTTTGATAATTTTTTTTTTTGTTTTTGTAATGTTAAATGTTTTGCGTAGGTTTGGCGTTCCAAATTTTCGTTTGAAAAATGAATTTAACAAGTTTAAAACTAACATATATGCCTACAGAATTTAAAATGCATATAAGCTAAAATAAAGTAGAAATAAAAACAGATAAGTGAAAGCGTTTGCATGGGAAAGCGTTCAAATATAAGCTTCTAGTTTGTTTCTGGGAAATAAAAATTAAAATGATTCGAAATATTACTAAATAGAAAAAAGTTTAAACTGTTGTAAAAAATTAAAATGAAAGGAAAACTAAATGAATGAAAGAAAAATGAGTATTTCATTTAAAATAAAGAATCGTACAAAAACTTTCGTCGAACTTGCTTAATAAATATTAACTTTAAAACATGAATAAGAAACTAAAGTGGCCGAAAAGAGGGTGCTCACTGCACTCTAATGCCTCGCTAAAATACAGTTATGCCCCTTAGATCAGTGACGACATATCCGGTAGCGCCGGCAAAAGTTAAAGCCGTTGACTTGTAATAAGTGATTTCGATAGGAGTTTACAAAGCATTCGCGGAAGTGACGTCAGAAAAATTAAAGTTCAGATGTCCAACACTCTATATAATATAGCTTCTTTTTTTTTAAGGAAATATAAAAATAGAAGTTTTGGTAAATTTTTACTTCGATTCTACTTTAACATTTTCCTTTAAAATGACGATTTTTATTGATTTCCGGGTATGCTGAAAACGAATATCGAACTTAAATTTTCTGCAAATAAAAAGTTTTCGGATAAAAAGCAATGTAATTATTTATGTTAAAAGTGGTGGCACTTATCGTACGTTCAGTACGAATATTTTTGTCATAAATAATATACTCACTATTCCCTAGCTAGCCATAAATATACTGACCCAACGGGTAACGGGTAGTTCAGTACAGAATATAACTATAGTCCTCACTTCATAAATATGTTCTCTTCTAGGGAGGGTAAGAAATTTTGTTTTAGTAGTGCTCTTAAAGGTCTCCTTAATGTAATTAATGCTTGTAGTAGTGCTCTGGATGCCTCCCGAGTTTTATTTTTTTCATTCGTTACTTAAAATATGTCTTCTCAAGACAATAAATAAAAATATTATCTCAAAATCAATTCTTAGTTTGAATATTTTCGGTATATATATATATATATATATATATATATATATATATATATATATATAAATGACCTTTTCTGTGTGTGGGCGAAACGTATCTAACAATCTTATTTCTTAATATTTCTTCTTGAAACTTTATATATAGCGTATTTGACCCCCGGGAACGCACTCAATTTTTTTAGCTTGTAAAAATAGCTGCAAAAGGGTGAAAATTAAAATAAAACAATTTACTTTAGTAGGAGTAAATCGACAAATTCCTGAGCATGCGTGCATATACATTTTTAGCCGTAAGTCGCTTAATTTTTTTACCTTTTTCATCTATTTGGCTATATCTCAGAGTGCATCGATGAAAGCCGGAACGCTAAATAACAGCTATAGCAGGAGTGATGAATGTTTTTTGTTTGGATTCTAGATCCTATTCCTTTGGAAATCTTTTCTATACATATTGGGTACAATATAATAATCACGTGAGACTTTGCTGCATAATAATTAATATGAAATTTGCATAATTAGAAGACCATATTTAAGCGTAGTTTAGGACCGGGCAACACCGGGCTGCTTACGAGTATATATAGAGAGGGTTAAAAGCAATTTCTTTAAATTAACAAAGTATGCATTGCAAGTAACGTGGTGTTTATTGCGTTCTGCATTTAAACTTTCAATGCAAACACACACACACGCATATATATATATATATATATATATATTTGCGTGTGTGTGTGTTTGCATATATATATATATGCGTGTGTGTGTGTTTGCATTGAAAGTTTAAATGCAGAATTCAATAAACACCACGTTACTTGCAATGTATACTTTGTTAATTTAAAGAAATTGCTTTTTGTTTGTATAAATAAATTTAATATGTACATATATATATATATATATATATATATATATATATATATAATGTTTTTATTTTTTATTACCGTTTTATTTGTTTGGTTACATGTGGTAATATAAATAATACGCATATTTGCTCTGTAATAGCATTGAGCACTCTCTTCAGGTTTTTACTACTTATATATATATATATATATATATATATATATATATATATATATATATATATATATATAAACTAGGGAGGAAGAAATCATTTTTCCATTTTCTCATCTTTTATCTCACAGTAATTTCCTTACGCAAGCTGAATTCTCGAAAGGCCTCGTTTGATTCTTGTTTCGATGGTTTTCCCGGGCAAAATGTTCGGTCCTCTTCGCTTTTATGTAATTTGTCTTTTAGCCCGAGTCGTCTTCATTTTCACATCTACTTTCGCTCTCTATTCCTTCATTGATTCAATCACTATTTTTCTAGCAACGGCTTCGGGACACGCTATATTCAGCTGAGACAATGACATCTATTGATAGATAATATATATATATATATATATATATATATATATATATATATATATATATACGGAAGGTGAGAAGAAAGTAAGGCCTACT
>NC_136513.1:21837500-21852500 GCF_053919585.1 Euprymna scolopes | reverse complement strand
ACTTCCCCTTGGGAAGAGAGATGCCCAGACATCGAGAGGTGAAATTATGTTTTCTCCACGGTGGGCCAAAATCCACATGGTTGAAGATAAGACACTTCCCTAAAGCCTATATCCACCTCATATTGTAGCGACCACCACCGAGTGTAAGTATTGTATTTTGTACTAGCGGGGGTACCTGGCGTTTCCCGGTTGAGAAACACGGTGTGGGGTAGGGTTAAAAAAGTTTTGGTAGGTAGGTAGGATCGATAGTGAGTATTGTGATTTGTATTATGTCGTGTTACTTGTCCTCGTGACATTTGTTAATGAGCAAATAAAGCGTGTGTAATGTATTTGGGCGAATTTTTTTTTACACCGTGGTCACTTATCAAGGCCCGAAAGCCACTCAGGGATAAGAGTTATTGCAAGTACAGTACGTTAGTGTGGAGATTTTATGAAGTGTTTACTTAAGGGGGCGGTTCATTAGGAATTTGTTTACGTTAGACTTGAAGACATCCAAGTTGTAGGTGGGAAGCAGGCAGACGGAACAGAGTTCCACAGGCGTGCAGTTCTAAGAAAGAAGCTTTGTTCATGGAATCCACGTTTTGATTTAGGCATAGATATAGAGTTTTTTTGCCCCATAATCAGTGTTCTCTGTGGCATCGGGTTTCATGCACATGTTTGTTTTTTTCTTTACCAGATATATATAAACTAGACACGACCAAAAAGTGAAAGAGAAACCAAGTTTATTTATTGCGGACTATTATCCTTATCTTTTCTTAGTTGTTTCACGACGTTTCGGTCAATTTTTTCTCTGGCCTTCGTCAGGTGGTAACCGCGACGGATAGGAACTCTGAATCTCCTGACTACATTCACTGCAGTTACTGTCTTCCCAGGGCCGGGGCCCGTGGCGCAGTTGATAGAGACGTTGAATCTCTACGGTTCCAGGTGAGAATTGTCTGAATATTGCGGTTTCAATCATACCCAAAGCCGGACAGAGGCATACTTGGCCAAAACGTGATGAGACAACAACTATGGAAGGCAGTAATTGCAATGAATGCAGTCAGGAGATTCAGAGTTCCTATCAGTCACGGTTACCAGCTGACGAAAGCCAGAGGAATAATTAGTCGAAACGTCGTGAAACAACTAATAAAAGATGAGGATAATAGTCCGCAATAAACAAAATTAATAAATAATACTTAATTTAATAATGAATTCCAATTAAATAATAGAAACCAAGTTGTTGTATTTTAAAACGAATGAAAATCTATTAAAATACGTTATTCTTAGGCAACTTTTTCCCCCAGAAGGATAAAAGTCTGAATTTTATTAGATAACTAGCGGGGGTACCCGGCGTTGCCCGAGTGTTTGTTTCCGGGACGGGGGAGGGAGTTTTAAAAAATTTTATGGTAGGTAAGTAGGAAGGATCAAACCCGGAGTCATGAGTAAAAGTAGGAAAATAAAGTGTAAAAAAGAAAAAAACATCTGCAACGTTAACAGTTCGGCCACCAAGAAAAGTCCATGCCAGTTGTTTAGGAAAAAAAAAAAGAAAAAACGACTACGGTAGGTCGGCGCGAACGTGAAAATATAATGTGAATTGTCCAGCACGCTAACCACTACGCCACAGAGCACTGCAGCTTAGTTTAGTGATTTTAAATAACTTCACATGATAGAAGAACTACGAAGCCAAACCGGTGTTCTCTTCTCAACTGTTCCTTGTGAACGATCCCCAAACGGTGTTAAGTGGTGGCAGGAGGAGGAGGAATTTATTAGAGAGAAAATATTTTACCACTTCCATTGATCTTAACCGATTTTGGCCGTGACTTCTCAGCAGAAAAAGTATAGAAATCTAAGATTATCGAGGAATTTGAGAAATAATAAGCCTATAACACACCTCAGATATTGTTCTGCCGCTTGTGCATATTATATTTGCATGAAATATCTTGATTTTTAATCCTATTAATGTCAAAATCAGACGGGAAAAAATGAGTTCATTTTATTTATATAGAGAAGAGAAGAGAAGATAGAGAAGAGATAAAAAGCAGAACAATATAAAACCTTTTTTGCTATTTTTTAATAGAAATTTTAATTTTAAATTTTCAACAACAACAAAAAAAACATTCACCGTTATGTTTTTGTATTGATTAAATAAACAATTAAATATTTTTTAAGCTTTTTGAATCAATTATTTGTTTATCTGAATAAGATTTAGGATGATTAACTATAAGTATATGCAAAAATATTATAACATAAGTACTTAAATTTCAAATATTTGCATCTTTGTTGTCGAAATTAAAAAATCCAAAATTTAACGTTCTTTTTTTAAGAAACTACGGAAGGCTTTACTAGACATAATTCGTAATTTGGCAAAAGGAGGAGGTAATAACTGTTTGTAAATACAGAACAACTATTTGAATTTTAGGTGAATTAATATCAAGTAACAAGAAATTGCCTAAAGAAAGTATCGTATTTTTAGCAAAATGCGCAGTTATTTGTCGATTTTTTTCTTGTTTGGTACCGATTCTAAAAGGCTTTTCCTGTTTAATGGTATATAAGCAATATGGGGCTCACTAAAAGAAAATAATGTTCCGTCTGCCTGCTTCCCACCGGACTACAACTTGGATGTCTTCAAGTCCAACGTTAACAAATTCCTAATGAACCGCCCCCTTTAGTAAACACTTCATCAAATCTCCACACTAACGTAATGTACTTGCAATAACCCTTATCCCTGAGTGGCTTCAGGGCCTTGATAAGTTGTGATCACTGTGTAAAAAAAAAAATTTCTGTAGTATTTTTTTGTAAATATAATTAAAAAATATAATTCTTCTTTTTTTTTTGCTATTCTGAAAGATAATCATAATTTTTGATAAAAACAAATTTGACACTTCAAAACACAAAAGATGAAAAATTAAACACATTCCAAATAAGGATTTTCAACCTTAAAATCTGACACGTGCGCAGTTGTTTTTTATTCGTTGGCTTTATTTACAATCCTAATCCTCTCAACAATACCATATATATATTTCTCAGTTTCGACTAAATATTTTAAGCATATTTGTACCCACGAATAAAGAAGAGTATATATATATATATATATATATATATATATATATATATATATATATATATCCTAGCAAAAGTACCCGTCGTTAACTGGGTTCAGAAACAGTCTACAGAAAATGCACTCTGATTTATGAAAGTATGATAGGTTATGGAAAAGAAGGGTTGTAAAGAGATAGCTTCGAATTTGGGGGTATCAAAACCAAAGCAAAATATGATGAAAGTAAAAATAAAATCGATAAACCCCATAATTTATTATACCATACCTATTCACACTGAAACACTTATCACAATATTCTGTGGATCTATATTAAAAAACCTTGTTAAACTTTGTCACATATTTCCATTCTATGGAGGTAAGGCGCGAACGGACACCCCATAATTTTATTATACCATAGTTCTTCAACCTGAAACATAATTATCAAAGTATACATACGCAGATAGATATGAAAAGTCTTTATTAAAGTTTGTGCCTATTTCCATTCTATGAAGGCCAGGCGCAAACACAGACCCCACAATTTTACTATACCATCGATATTTAAGTTAAAATATACTTATCAAAGTATTCTTGTGTACATCTATATCAAAAACACTTTTAAACATTTTTCTAATTTTTACATTTTTTATTTCCATACTTTGTGGACCAGGCGCGTACACAGATCCCACAATTTTATGAAGCATCATTATGTCAGATCAAACATACCCATTCCTGTGTCTCGATACATCTTCTATCATTATATGTGATCAGTTTTCTATAATAGTCAACCAGATAGGAGCCTATTTGTGACCAGACACACACACACCGACGTTCAGTTTTATATTATAGAAGATATATATATATAAATATATATATATATATATATATATTTATATTATAGAAGATATATATATATAAATATATATATATATATATATATATATATATATATATATATATATATATATATATATATATATATATATGATTGTTGAGCTGGATTGAATCCGACGATATGAAATAAAATGGAGGTGGAAGGACCTGGATACTCAACGTTTCGTCCGATTTATGCGGGCTTCTTCAAGAGGGATGGTCATTGACGAGAGAGTCGGAGGATTGGGGCTATATATAATGATGGGGGAGAGCAAAGTGTTTTCCTTATGTAAATTAGTTATATATGCATATATATACATTTTATGAGAGAAAAAATATATGTATATATATCTAATTTACATAAGGAAAACACTTTGCTCTCCCCCATCATTATATATAGCTCCAATCCTCCGACTCTCTCGTCAATGACCATCCCTCTTGAAGAAGCCCGCATAAATCGGGCGAAACTTTTAGTATCCAGGTCCTTCCACCTCCATTTTATTTTATATATATATATATATATATATATATATATATATATATATATATATATCGATTATGTAAAAGAAAACAATATTATAAAGTTAAATTCTTCACTTAATAGTCGGTGAAAATTTCGTATTGATCAGATAATTACTTGATTTTTTGGTAGATTTTTAAAGAGAGACTCTGTCAAAAGATACTTACTACTTCCTTCAGTTTTTGCTGTGCTTAATATAAACTAATATAAACTTATATAAACTAATATAAACTTATATAAACTTATATAACTAATATAAACTAGCATGCAGCCCAGCTTTGCTCGGTCGTAAAATACGCATAAATATATTTTAATCCATATAGATTTCTAATTTATTATTATAGAACAAATTGTGTGTGTAATATTATCCAATATATAGAAATGATTTCAAAATTATTAAAAAAAAAAATATGACTTAGGTACCAGCCGCTAGAATCGAAACTAAAACGTTTAGCGCTCAAGCTTTCGTCCTTATTTATCTCTTCAATATCTTTAACGTTACAACAACGGACGGATGAAAAATAAAGGTTTAAAATTAAGCGACTTTGAGCTATGAATGTTTAATTTTGATCATGCCCCCCCCAAAAAAAAACAGCAAGCATAATGCTTTATTCGACTTACACCACCTTTCTTTCTAGTTGACTTCAGTATGGTTTTCTTCAAGTCCAATGTAAACAAGTCCTTGATGATTCATTTTCTTTAAGTAATCCAATTTACCGAATTTCCACTACTAACGATTTCTACGATATTGTCCCATTGAATACCGTACACTCATTAACTTCTATCATTGAATGGTCTCCGGAAGTCGTTAATTTATTTGGTAAAAAAAAAAACGAAAATAATATTTCAAATTTAAGTATTACAGACAAACGAAAATGTGATTTCAAACTTAAGTATGGCAGATCAATGAACCTATTATTTCAAACTTGAAAATGAAGAACCAATGAAACAGCTAACCGAACGGCTTGCATAAACAGGTAGACGCATGTTAAAACAAGGGAAAAACTCAGGTCGAATGAATAGTCAACGAAAATTTCATTATCAAATGTTTGCGAAAACAGTTATTATCTGTTTATGTGATGATTAAAAATTATTTGCGAAAAATAAAAACAAATGTTAATTCAGTTACGAAAACAAATTAGGAATGAGGTGTTCAGTTAGTCATTAATTATTATGAAATAACAGAAAGAAACAAAACGAAAATCTCGCAGTTATGCAAAAAAAAATCTAAAACGAGATATGGAACACGAAAGAACGGTGCAAATAACGAAATTTAATTTTCCAAAATGGCGGACTTAGAGAAGAATAATAACGTTTACAATCGAAGTCATGTGCGAAAAAAAGAATCAAATTTTACTACAAAATAAATGAATAAATTGTTAGTTAAACGAGGCTGTATAGTTTGTAAATACGGTCTATCATGCTTAAGTTTGAAATGACATTTTCGTCTGTCTGTGATACTTAAGTTTGAGATGACATTTCCGCCAGTTTGTCATGATTAAATATTAACAGCATTTAAGCATGGCAGAAATATAATTTCAAATTTAAGTATTACAGACTGACGAAAATATTATTTAAAAATTAAGTCTGACAGACTACACTTTATGATGTACGTACTTGTTACGGACCAGGATGTGTTATATTCCAAAAATGAAGTCAATTGATCAACTAGTTTGTTGGGGTTTTTTAATTAAAAAATATTATTATAATTTTACAAAGGAGTCACCACTTATCAAGACCCGGAGGCCACTCCAGGATAAGGGTTAATGAGTGTACAGTAGTCAATGGGAAAATAAGTAATCGTTAGTAGTGGGATTTTGGGTAAATTGCATCACTTAAAGGGATGGCTCATCAAGAACTTGTTTAGGTTGGACTTGCAGATGACCATATTGAAATGAGTTGGTAAGCCGTGCAGTTGTAAAAAAGAAGCTTTGTTCATAGAATCTGCGGTTAAGTTTAGGCACAGATAAACTATAAAGAAGTGAGAAGGTTTGGAGTCACCATTTTATTTAAACTTTAACGGGGATGACTCAATTCTGTTACCGAAATTATGTTAATATTCCAAATAATTTAAACTTTTTAATCACTAAAAACTGTAAACTTTGATTTCCTTAATAAAAAAAAGGGTGATTTTTGGAATATGACAAGTTCGTCCCGTGACAAATACGATCATCATAAAGATTTTTTTCTATATTTTTTTTAATAAGCCTAAAAATAAATAACCACTGCTCGGTCTCACGATTAGATTTTCACATATACCTCCGTCTGTCTGTCACGCGTTAGTTTTAAACTGAACTTTTATTTGTGTCCTTGTATTTCTATAAAGATCGTAGTGCGTTGGTCGGGCGCGTATATTTCGTCGCTAAAAGCGCATATTGATCGGACGCATATTGTGAATCTCATATTTGTTATTTCCTTCCTTGGTAACTAGCAGGGCCACCCGGCTTGTTTGGGTAAAACGTTTAACCTATTTCTATTGAAACTTCTATCTCACTACGGCTCTTTGTCCATCTGTATCTTTGTCTTCTCACCTCTTTCCCGTTCTATATTCCCTCTCTTTTATCTCCTCTTTCGCCTCCACCCAGCCCATTCCTCTCTGGAAACACTCATACATACACACAGATAATTTTCGTTTATATAATTGATTCTTCAAGTTTTTGGACACTGTCTGCGGAATTATAACTAAGACAGTCACCTAGCATCTATGCAATGTTCACAACTCCCGCTTGTACGAACACCTTAGACTGTCAAATATATTCACCCGAATTCGGCGTTCAAAAGTTCTTATTTACCTTCATTACCGTCGCAATTGATTGGTGGCACTGAGGTAGAGGTTTAGCAAATAGAGCAAAAGGTGCTTTCGTAGCTTGCGTTCGAATTTCGTGATCGGCAGTAAATGTCACTCCTAAACTGATGCTTGCGTAAGCATAAAACACTAGTATATGTTGGTGTAATGAATGATTATTATTTAATTATAATTACATCAAGATAGAAAGAGAGATTATTTCTTTTTCGCTTTTATATTCTCACGTGATATCAGTATATTCTTGAATCGAATGACCAGCCTTTTATGTGCTTTCGACTAGCCTTTTATGTGTTAGTTGCTTATATTTTCTTTACCGTTCTCCCTCAAGTCAGAATTGCATCCTAATCGATCATGTCTCTGATAGTATAGATGCAGCACTCTCCTTAGATAGTAACGCCGAAATACAGAAGTTTGGTGACTTTCATGTCTATATACAAAATGGCTTTGCATAGTATTTGTTCTGAGTGATGTGCCCCTAGTACAGAAACACAAAATAATTATAGCCCGCTTGCTTACTGTATCTATCAATATAATTATAAAACTCAGATTAGCTTGCTTGGGCGTTTAAACCATCCATCCGGTTTCTGACTCCCGGTTTCAAAAAAAAATTCGTTAGCTTACCTATTTTGTAGCCGCCCTGCCTTAAGTCCGATATTAAAAGCTACTGCTGATATTTAAAGTATGCACAAGATCAACAATATTTTTGTTTATCTCATTTTAACGTGTTTTCTGTACAAATAAATGTAATTTAACCCTATTGAGTTTTAAAAAAAGCTGATTAAAATATGAATATAATCATATTTATAACCATATTTGCTGCTTTTAGTAGCGCTCCTGTGGGTCGATTTATTTTTTCTCCTGCTTTACTTAAAAGATAGTTTCTCTTCAAGGCAAGGGGAAGGTACAAAATTTGTTTTAGTAGTGCTTTTAGTAGGGTCCCCTTAATTTTAATAAGTGCTCGTAGTAGTGCTCTGGAAGCTCTCTGAGTTTTTTTTTTCACTCATCACTTAAAATAGTGATTTCTCAAGTCAATAAAAGACAATATAATCTCAAAATAACTTTTTATTTTGAATATTTTTCATCTTAGCTTTTAAGGGCCAACGGGTAAACTAGTACGCTTTTTAAACAATAGCGCGGGTCGTTAAATGCAAAAACACCACTTAAAATGCCGTAAATAAGTAAATAAAAAATAATGACGGGAAGAAGCAGACGAAATCATTCTTAAAGAGAAAAGTCGGAAAACAAAAGAAACAAAATAATAATAATGGCGGAGGAGCTGAAGGAGCTAACGTAAAACTGGGGCTGTAAATCCGTTCTTAAACTGGGGGATCGATTTACTTGAACGTTGTATGTGAAACTGAACTCCCTTCAAAATCTTTTAATATTATTTTTTTTCAATGTGTTTAATTAATCTGGTAGCTTAGTGTAAAAAAAATTGAATAAATAATTGAAAAAATGTTACAGAATGGATTGAGAGAGAGAGAGAGAGAGAGAGGTGAGTAAACGTGGAGTGTAGACACGTTTACCAGAACCGAGGGTCAGCTGACCAGATTACGTATGAGTGACGTGTTCAGGTTGGCTAGATCTGAGAGACTGGATTTGGGCTTTGAAGAAGACGGACGGCTTAATAGCTGTTCCCTCCCCTTCACTGGGGGTGGGGGACGCTGACGTGTTCAAAGCAAGCAAGATTTACTTCCATATTCTGTGTCGACATCTGGAAGGAAAATAAAAACTATAAAACCCATTCATCGTCTTGGAGTGATAAATCTTCGTCTAACAGGTACCAGTCTCCCGCTCAAGAGAAAATGAATTCCAGATGGATCAACATCGACGACACATGAAGTAAGGTATGTCGAAGAAAATGCATGTAACACACACACAAAAGCATATGAACAATTAGAGATGAACACACACAACCGCATATGAAACTAGACGATCATACGCACACGGAATTCTTTTATGACACGCATAATCCCCTTTTATGTTATACACCAAACGTCAATTTGGTGCCCCTCTATGATAACCCTAGCGATAACGTCGATGAGAACACTATGTAACAAACGTTCAATTTGGTGCTCGTGGACCAGTTTGCATCAACGATGCAAAAAACAGAACCTGGGGTAAATATAACAAACGTTCAATTTGGTGCCGTAACTGACCAGACCACCTAGAAAGGGTGGGTTTAAAAGAAAAAAAGAAAAAAAAGAACTTCGGTTACCACGGGGAAAAAAGGGAAAAAAAGACAAGAAAAACACAATAAAATGTCTGGAAAAAAGGAGAAGAAAGAGAGAGAGAAAAAAAGAAAGAACAGTAGAAAAAAATAAAAATCAACACACACAACGTAGGGTCCATTAAAACACTAGGCGAATTAAGAAAAAAAAGAAAAGAAATGCACACTTACACATGAAGAACCTCTTATAAAGAAAGAAAGAAATAATAGACACATTAAAATTATACATAGATAGATTTATATGATAAATTAATAAGAAGAATTAAGGGTAGAACGGTACGTTAAAAAGAAAAGGAAGACATACAGACACACAGATGTAAAACTTTATATATAGAAAATAGTTTAAATAACTGTTTATCGTATTAGGAATTAGCTCGTTATGAACGAAGAAAAATATCACTTAATGTAAAAATTAGTAGGGAAAAACAAAGAATTGCGTTATTCTGTTAAAGCAAAGGACAGATGAGACAGTAAGAAAATGTAATGGGAACACGCACAAATGAAATTGTTTGGAAATGTGTCAATCATAACTTGAAATATTTACACCGTTGCAAAAAGAGAAAGTGGCCACGTTTGTCTTGAACTGGGTTAAAAAAAAGAAAAGAAAGAAAAGAAAAAAAGAATTGATGTTCTTTTCAGGCCAGACTGTTCTCTAAATCGTGAATATTGTTTTTCCAGTTTTAACGGCATTTTTGAATATTTTTTTTAAGGACTGAAGAACGTTGTTTTATGTAATTACTTAGAAGTTAATGTTCATTGTTAGAAAAATGTGTATTGATGATCTGATATTGTATTATATAATGTATAATTGTTGTTTTCCAGTGGTCAGCAAAATAGTAATGAAAAAAAATCCAAAAAAAATCAGAAGATTAGATTAAGATAAAATGGTCGGTCTAGTCAAATTAGAATTTAAAAAAGGGGACAGGTTTAAATTTACGTAGGCGGTTAACTATTTTTTTTTTTTTTTGGAAGAGGTTCACAGGACCCTGCAAGGGGGATTTTTTTTAATAGGTTTTTCGATTATGAAAAATGCTATTTTCGCCGCCTGTATGTAGCTTGATTAAGCTGACCGGTGTGACGGTTGAAAGATCATATTCTTCGCATACAATAAAGACGGGAGACTGCATGCCTGTGGGCTTAAAAGGCTTGTTGTAGCTGCAACGAGGGTGCGCGATAGAATGCAACCACATAGATTAAGCTTGCACATAGGGCCGCCTGCGAGCTTCGGCTGATTAAAAATGCCCAATCCTGAACTTCCAACGCAAGAGCGGACGTGTAGTGGTGACGTGGCCACTATGTAGTGAATCTGAAGTAGGAGAAAGAATAATAAAAAAAAAGATAGAATATATGCCGCTGTTACGTAAGAACTTAAGAAGTCAGAAATCTGACGGATGAGATGTCGGCAAAATTTTTTTTTTGAGATATCGGCATGGGATGGCTGAATGAGAGCTGTTAACAAACATGAGGTTACTTTACCCACATCCCTGAATGATGCCATATGGGCCGTGAAAAAGGGTCCGGCCGAATAAATTATTTAAGACGGGAGACATAGACAAAACAATAGAAGAAATTGAAAAAAAACAGCTATGACGATAGACATACAGATAATAAATTGTAAATTTTTAATGAACAGCCAGTGAGTAAACCAGAAAGAAGAAGAAAAAAAGAAATAGAACATATGACTTTAGTAACAGTGTGCGTCAGGAATGAGCCTTTCAGCTTACCAAAAGATAAACACGTCAATCACAAATATGTGTTATGAATATTTTTGTTGCATTTTTAAACTGTGAAACTAAGTGTAACTTTTAATGAAAAACAATATGTACTTTTGATGAAAAACAATCGATAGGTTCTGCAAATGTGATTTTTTTTTCCTTTTTCACTAATTGTACGATTTTCTTTTTCTTAGGAATTTTTTTTCTGACTTGGACAATTTTAGTTCCATCGATGTGTTAGGATTGTCTGAGACTTTATAAGTGAGTCGTTTTATTTTATTTTAGAAACGACTAAGTATTTTAATTGTAAATGTCTAGGTATTTTTTGTAAACGACTGTGATTTTTCTTTAATTTTGAATTCTGTGGAATGGTATGCAGCCGACCTCAGAAGTTGATGACGTGGTCAATTTTGGGTTTCCACGAATTCGTGTTTTGTTATTTGGAATTTTGTTATTAGTGAGATGGGACTTTGTGATTGCTTATAGGATATTTTTGTATTTTTTAATTTATTATTTTTATATAATTGATGTGTTGTCAAATGGTATTGTGCAGAATTTTCTTGTTCTTTGACATGTAATTTTTTTTTCGCAGAATGGGGAGGTGGAATCTTTGCTTGTGGGGTCTATTGAGAGAATGATTAATAAAAGAAAGAACGTGTTGTTAATTAATTAATTAATAATCATAATAGTAATAATAAAATTGGGAAAAAGAGAAAGAAATAAGATTTAAACAGTGTAATAAATAATAATAAAAAAAACACACTACTGGGTTATGTATAAGGGATCAACTAGTTCTTAAGTTTCGGAATAGTCAAAGGTTCAGTCGGTATTAATTTTAATTTTCGAAATGTAGAATAAATGTTCTATTCGACATGAGTGACGTTTTGACCACATAAGTAAGGTAGAAAAAAAAAGGATAAAAATAGGGTTAAATAAACTAGATGAAGAAATGAAAGAAAAAAGTGGGGCGTGAATGGAATTTAATTTCTGTGGCAAGAATGTTAGAATTTTGGAGAGGTGTTGAATTTCCTGGGTAGTTATTAATTTCATTATTCTCGAGAAGTGATTCGAATTTATTTTTTCATCGTGATTTCTATTGATTTCGAATAGAATCAACATGGAGCAACTTTGAGTACTTCATGTGTGGAAATCCGATGTTTTCTGTGAAGCTATGTGTCTTCAAGGCAGGTTGCGCCTACCGACTTTGGAAAAAAAAGTTTTTTTCTGACATAGCAGTAAACGGAATGTATTCTGCCCAGCGTGAGCGGATCTAGTTGTAATCAACTTCAGGGAGCAAATGAAATGCCCTCTGACATGGCGTAAGGGGCAGAGGGGGTGCAATGGCTGACGTGGCCATTATGTTACGAATCGCTCAAGAGAAGATGAATGAAATATGTATGCAAGTACTTAGGAAAATAGAAGGCTACCCACCATAAGGAATGTTAAGAGGTTTTTTTGTTTCCCACAAAATACTAGTAATAAAAGTAGGCTTATGATGAATAGGATAAGGCTTGGGATGGGAAAAAAAAATTTTGTGTGCTACCTATGGGAAGAAAAGCTGATCTGTAAAGCCAAGGACGATTATAGTCCGTTTTGAAGAGGCAGATGGACCTCGATTTTATTATTCGGTTGATTGCCGAGAATTTATCGATCACGCGTAGTGTCGACGGGAGTAAAGGATGCTCCTGAAATTCTGATTTAAATTATGAAGAGACCATGGGGTCACAGGGAGTTGTTGACCTTCGAGGGCGCAAGGATTAGCGCCACATGGTATTATTGTTGATACTATGTTACTTAGTATATGTTATTAATTATTGAATAAAGGTATGACAGTTTTCTTTGCCAGTGGGGTGAGCATATATATCCCATTCTTAGTAAATGTGGGAAGTACAAAATGTGTACCTTCGCCATACATTTTGATAAAAAGGGGGGAAGGAATGTTACAGAATGGATTGAGAGAGAGAGGGGTGAGTAAACGTGGAGTGTAGACACGTTTACCAGAACCGAGGGTCAGCTGACCAGATTACGTATGAGTGACGTGTTCAGGTTGGCTAGATCAGTGAGACTGGATTTGGGCTTTGAAGAAGACGGACGGCTTAATAGCTGTGCCCTCCCCTTCACTGGGAGTGGGGGACGCTGACGTGTTCAAAGCAAGCAAGATTTACTTCCATATTCTGTGTCGAGATCTGGAAGGAAAATAAAAAACTATAAAACCCATTCATCGTCTTTGAGTGATAAATCTTCGTCTAACAGGTACCAGTCTCCCGCTCAAGAGAAGATGAATTCCAGATGGATCACATCGACGACACATGAAGTAAGGTATGTCGAAGAAAATGCATGTAACACACACAAAAACGCATATGAACAATTAGATATGAACACACACAACCGCATATGAAACTAGACGATCATACGCACACGGAATTCTTTTATGTTATACACCAAACGTCAATTTGGTGCCCCTCTATGATAACCCTAGTGATAACTTCAATGAGAACACTATGTAACAAAAAGACTAAAGGATAAATTTGTTCAGGTGCACCTACATATGTTTTTAAATATTTTCTTTACCTAAGCTGTGCGTTATTAAGAATTATAACGTAATTTTGTCCAAAAATTTTTATTTACGATTATTTAATTTGTATTTTTCATAGCAAGTTGGAATTATTTCCAAACAAAAACAAAACAAGCAAATATGTTTTTCTAATGTAAAAAAAAACTGCTTATTTGTATTTAGTTTTTACGACCTAACTCAGCATAGTTTACCTCCTGTTTTAGAGCTAATAGGTTTTAACGGCCTTTAAAATAATATAAAAAAAATTTTTTTTTTAATAATTAAAATTTCAATTTTAGCGTGGGGGATAACTTTCCTATATAAATTTAACGTAAAATGAGACACCACTTCTTGGCGACGTAGCGAGACATGTAATCGTTAGCATTTTTTCAGGTTTGGTGGCGGGATAAGGGTAAAAAAGTGAAATAGGGTGGGGTGGGGTAATAAGTTCCAAACATTTTTAAAATACGTAGAAACACTTCAAAACCTGGGTGAGTAGAGGGGCTTTCCATTGTTTTTTTTTAGATTTGCTTTGAAAAAGTCTCACCGTTAAATATTACTTAATGAGTTAATTATTATTTTCGAATATGTAAGGTTTTTAACACACACACACACAAATACACTCACAAACACACACACACACACACACACACAAAAAAAAAAACTAGGGTAGACCCGTACGATGCACTCTTTTTCTTTTCGGTTTTTATTTCTCGATTATTGTCAACGGATTACACCCCTCTTATATAAAGGATTTTTCATTTTTATCTAAGGGCAATAATGTTAAGACCTTTATCATTCAACGCTTTCTGTAATGTTTTAACTGGTCACCATGTTTGTTTTCGTGCACGCGTGCATTCAATTCTATGCGCGCGTGCGAAATTGCGTATTATTTTAACTGATCGCCACGTTTGTTTTCGCGCGCACGTGCATTCAATTTTTTCGCGTTCATACATTAATTCTGTATACTCACTGGTACTTTTATACATTAATTCTTAATACTCACTATCCCATAGCTAGCTATACTTACCCGAGTAGTAATTATAAACTGCGTGGACCTTGCTTGCTTGCTTTCTTGCACTTTGTCTTCGACAATCGGACGATTGCATCTTTTAAAATGGATGACAGGTTAACTTTTATATGTGTGTGTGTGTGTGGTGTGTGTGTATCTATGTGTGTGTGTGTGCCTATGAACGTGGCTCAAAAGCTAAGGAATTAGTTGTATATTTTGGTTTTGATTTTGGCTGATAGCACGTAAATCTCATATATATGTATTTAAGTTACGAGCT
>NC_136513.1:21797500-21830000 GCF_053919585.1 Euprymna scolopes | reverse complement strand
ATATCTTTTAAAAAAAATCAGTTAGGGGTGATCAATTGCACAGCGACACGATGTCCTGTGCGGTAGGCAATCGACGTTCGATGCCAAACATATCAAGTGTAACAGTAAACTATTGAAGAGCGTTTACCTAGGCAAGGTAGTTTTAAATGTTTGGCGATTGAGATGAACTGAACTATAATAAGGAATAAACACCTTGTTCTGCGAATGACAATTGACAGTTTCATTTACTGTATTGCTGATGTATTTTATGAATTAATGTATCTCAGAAATCACTACTTTTCAAGCATTTGCTTTTATATTGTACCTTCCTCTCTTTCTGAGATTTTCCCAGTGATATGAGGCGTCTTATTTTACCAACTTCACTACCTAGTGAATATATATATATGTGTGTGTGTGTATGTGTGTGTGTATCTATGTATATATCTCCAATCACAAAAAATATATAAAATCCTCACTAAAACAACAAAAAGACAGGTGCGTGCGCTCATTGGCGACAATAAATAGGGCATGAGTAACAAAGTATCTGATCCACTGACTAGCAAACTCAGTACCACGGGAATATATAAAAACACGAACCAACATCAATTCAGTTGAATAATCTGAGGAATCCTCACGAGGATGAAACGCGGAGAATTCTGTATAGCTTAATTACCATATATATTTTTTAAACTTACTATATGTACACACACACACACACACACACACACACACACACACATATATATATATATATATATATATATATATATATATATAATTATTTACTATATGAAGAGATAGATAGATTACGTTGATTAAAATTTATTGCGGAATTTTTTATTCCGATTTTAAATAATGTATTTTCAAATAAGTTTTTCCCTCGATCTAATCTTTTTAAAACAATTGTCTTCATTTCAGAATGTTGAATACAAGATGGAAAAACACAAATCACACAATTTTCTTCTTTCAATCCAAGCTAGACCGAAAAGATGCTGCAATAGCTCTCGATATCTACGAAGCATTTGGCCCAGGAACAACTACTGAATGCATGGCGTGGTTTAAGAAATTTTGTGGCGGCGACGAAAGTCCTGAAGATGATGAGTGTAGTGATCGGCCGTGGGATGTTGACAACGAACACTTAAAAAGTTGGAGTAAATCCACGCACGACTTCAAGAAATTGCTTCTGAATTAGACGTAACGTATGCGATAATTTCCAACCACTTGAGAGATTGGAAAACTCAAAATGATAAATGGATGCCTCATAAATTCAATGACAACCTAAAAAAAAAACGCCGTTATGAAGTGTCATCTTTCCTTCTTTTATGCAGTAAGAACAACACGTCTCTTGACTGGGTTGTGACTTGCGATGAAATATAGTTTTTTTTTTACGACAACTGTCGGCGCTTAATTCAATGGTTAGATGCAAACGAAGTTCTACAACACTTCCCGAAGCCAGAGTTACACCATAAGAAGATCATGCTGGCTGTTTGTTGGTCTGCGACAGGTCTCATCCATTACAGCTTTTCTTAATGCAGTCGAAACCATTACGCAAGGAAGTAGTGTAAAAAACTGGATGTAACGCATTAGAAACTTCGACAACAACACCCAGCATTATTTAAAAGTAACTTCATCGCTATTAGAACGTAAGTTTTTTTGACGTTACTGGCATAAATATAGTTGTTTTGCGTTGATTCTGATGGTACTTATTCATCAATATGTTTTCGCTTGAGCCGAGATATATTCATCTGAATTAAAAATTTAAAAACCACAAGTACTTTCTTGTCAACCTTGTATATATATATATATATATGTATGTATATATATATATATATATATATATATATATATATATATACATATATATATATATTTGTAGTCATCGACACACACAAGTTCCGTTAAATCACAACTCATCAGGGCCATTAGACTAGCACCTCTTCCAAACGGAGGATTGAACCTAGAACTATCGCGTTGACAGTCGGCAGTTCTTCCTATCGACACACGGGAGCCGTGCTCAGAAATAACCTCGACAAACGTCTATTTTAAACAAACATTCGTCCGCAACTTTTATAGTGCTCAAACGGCTTATTTATAAACAAACGGCGAGCCTCTCCTTTTTTTTAGCCAATTAAAGTAGTGGGTGAGAGTATTTACGACAGGGCTCTACCCAAAGAAGGGTGCTTAAAATATATTTGTAGTCATCGACATGCAGTATTATTTCGTTGTATCACAATTCATCAGTTCCGCTAGACGAGCACCTCTCCCAAGCCGAGGAATACACCTAGAATCACCGCGTTGACAGTCGGCAGTTCTACCCATCGACCCACGGGAGCCGTGCTCGCAAATAACCTCGAAAAATACATATTTTAAACAAACATTCGTCCACTACTTTTATAATCCTCAAACCGCTTATTTACAAACAAATAGCGAGCCTTGCATATATATATATATATATATATATATATATATATATATATATATATATATATATATATAGGTTGGAACGATAAAGGTGTTGCCGTAAAGTAAACAAGACTACAGTTTTATTTTTAAACTCTTATTGAAACATTTATTCAGGTAACTTGATTATGTAGTAGTGCTGACATCTAAATATAGTCGTCTTCAGCCTCAATCACTGCAGTGATATGGTTCCGAAACTGGGAGCATGCCTTTTCCACAAAGGCCGGTGGGAGCTCGGGGAATACTCGGAGGATGGCGGCGATATAGTTGGCTTCGGTGTTGTGGAAGGTCATGATTGTGGGGTTCTTGACGTATGAAAAAACGAAGTAGTCCAGCTGATTCAGGTCGAGGTACAAAGTCGTAGCACTTCTGAAGCCAAGCCTGGGTCTCTTTGGACTTGTAAACCGGGGTCCTACTGCCACAAGCACGGTCTGCCAGCGGACACCTGATTATACGAAGGGATCACAACACTCTTCAGCACATCCCGGTACACTTTGTTGTTAACTTTTAAGCTGACTTCAAAGGTTTTTTTTTTTTTTTTACATTTTCACCCCAAACAAGGCACATTGCCACTTTGGTGTAGGGGGCTACTATCAGGGCAACAACTACTGGGGTACTATGTAGGGAGTTGGGCAGCAAGATATCGGTTCACGTTACACTTGAAGTTCTGCACGTCAGTACAGTTGGGGAAGCAGGGACCTGGAATGGAATTCCAAAGTCTAGCGGTTCTGGGGAAGAAACTACTGGAGTAGAAAGATCTTTTACATCTAGGGATCTCTACTGTGTGGGGGTGGGATTTAGCTGCCTGTCGAGTTTGTCGAGGGTGTCTACGTCGTGGGGGCACAAGTGTCTGCAGTTCGTCAGAGCATTCACTATTAAAATACTTGTAGAACAGGCAGAAGGATGCAAAATTTCGTCGATGGGACAGAGGCTGAAGCTTAGATGCCAGTTCAGGGCCTATCAGATTGGCGACTCTCTTTTGGACCTTGTCCAGGATGGTATGATGAAACCACACGAAAGACCATAACCGAGGTTGAAAACTTTCATCGTCCTGGCCGTCCTGTTATTTGCGAAATCCAGCGATGCATTTTTAGAATGCTGGCAACAGCTCTGTTGTCATAACTTGGATCGGTAGAGAGCATGTGTCGTACAGCGGCTCATCTCGGATCTCACTCATTGAATATTGTGTCACGCACAGACATGATATCCACAAATACGTGTTTCGCTTATTAGTGCAACTAGTGTAGCTTACTCTACAAGGATTCAAAACCTCCACTTCAGTCGGGTGTTTTACGTAGATCTTGTCTGTAATACATGACGGTTCGTCGTTAAATTTGTTTTTTTTATAATAATACCAGCGTTATTTAAGCTTTTTAGTGATGCATTATTTAAGTGCTTGAGAAAAAAATTACCACTCTTATTTTCTCGTCCCTTATATATATATATATATATATATATATATATATATATATATGACTACTTCATTTAATCACATAAATTAATATACGAAAGTATAAATTTATGCATAAACTTTAAGTATTTAATCAAACAGTGGTCAATACGTAGGTAGAGCTAGGTAGTAAGTTATAAAATATATATGGCAATTAAGCTGCACAGAATATTCCGCGTTTCATCCACGCTAAGATTCATCCTGATGAATCCTAGCATGAATGAAACGCGGAATATTCTGTGTAGCTTATGTGTGCTATATATTTTATAACTTACTATATATATATACACTTGTGCCCGATATTATTCATACCCCTCGGATCTTTGAGATTTCTATAAGAATATTGCTTAAACCAGAAGGTAGACAATATTAAAGGGATTTCAAACAATAAATCAAGCATAAGCATTCAATTTAAACTCAACAAATAAATAAATTATGCAAGTTTGAAACATACAAAGAAAAACAATAATGGCACTAGTTCAAAATTATTCATACCTCTCTTACTAATAGTCAATAGCATGCCCTTTATTCTTAATAACTGCCTGTAACCGTTTTGGATATTTATCAACAAGGTTTATACAAGCATCAACACTGATTTTTTACCATTCTTCAATGCAGTAGTTCTCCAAATCCCTCAAATTTCTAGGTTTCCGCTTTTTAACCTCAGTTTTCAATATGTGCCAGAGGTTTTCGATAGGGTTCAGGTCGGGACTCTGGCTAGGTCATTCCAAAACATTAATTTGATTATCCTCAAACCATTTCTTGACTATTTTGGCAGTATGTTTTGGATCATTATCCTGTTGAAGGACCCAGTTTGGTCCTAAATGGAGCTTCTCCGCATCCTGTCTAATGTTTTTCTGGAGTATCTTCAAATATTGCTCCTTCTTCATGGTTCCATCTATCTTGACCAAACTACCTGGACCACTACCCGAAAAGGAGCCCCAAAACATTAGGCTACCACCACCATGTTTCACCGTGGGTATGGTGTTCTTTGGGTTGTAAGCTTCTCCTTTCTTCCTCCAAACGTAAGAAGCATCCATATGGCCAAACAATTCAATTTTTGTTTCGTCAGTCCACAAAATACTTGAGAAAACGGACTCTGGAGAATTCACATGGGTCCTAGCAAACTTTAGACGTGCTGCAAGGTGTTTTCCGGTGTGCAATGGAGTCCTTCTTGGTCTTCTTCCTTTCAGACCATTTTCATGCAGAGTCCTTTGCAATGTTTGCCTTGATATTTTTATGCCAGAAGACTCCAGATTTTCTAAAATGTCCTAAGTAGTGGTGGTTGGATTTGCATTAACACTTCTTACAATATTCCTGGTGGCTCTAGCAGACAGTTTCCTTTTCCTTCCTCTACCAATCAAGTTGTTTGTTGTGTGGTGGCTCTGGAATTTTTTGATGATGCTCTGTACTGTTGCTGTAGGGACCTCAAATTTCTTGGAAATTGACTTGTAACCTAAACCATCCTTATGTGAATTCACAATTTTAGTCCTAAGATCATTACTAAGCTCTTTTTTCTTCCCCATTCTAATAATTTTTATTCTTTTATTGGTTTTCAGTTGATATCATTTTAATTTCTGAAAAATGCAAAAAACGAAATGAAATTAATCAAAGGTTGTATAAAAGCATTCAAAATAAGAATCAAACAGGAAACAAACAGTCAGAAACTCGATTAATACTGAAAAAATAAGGGGGTATGATTATTTTTGAACATTGCAGATTTATAAATAGCTGTATATTTCTTTTATTACAAGTATCCCGAGATTTTAAAATGACGAAAATGATCAGAAGAGGTTTATTAAGAATATGTATCAATATGGACGTAAACAATAAATTCTTACAAAGTTACACCTAATAAACTCAATTTTCAAGGGGGGGTATGAATAATATCGGGCGCAAGTGTATATATATATATATATATATATATATATATATATATATATATATATATATATATGTTTTTAAAATGTAATTACCCACTGACACAGGTTTCATCGCCTACGACTCATCATAGTGGATGCATCGTAGACGACGAAACACGTATCAGTAATACGTATTAACCTATATACATTTTAAAAATAATACACACGTCGCTTTGGGGGTGCCAAATTAGTCAACGGGAAAATTATTCCCAACTCGCATTTAGGTAAAAATGCACTTTCGTATAAATAATTGAATTCGTTCAAAAAGTGTCGCGAAAAGCAAAAGCAAATAAATAATACACACACACACATACACATACACATATATATGTTAGTGCGTGTGTGTGTGTGTCTATATTTAAAGATAAAATAGTTATCTATAGACACATGTTCCTCGTTGTTGTGTGGTTTTTTAATTGTAAAATTTTCATCGTTAAGCATTCAAAAACTGCTTGCTTGTTACCTTTATTTTTCTAGCTTCTTTTCCATGAATATTGTTCATAATATTGGCATTTTCGACCCCGATACAATTCTATAAATTGTTGCTGTCCTCATCTTGTATAGATTCAATGTCACTTTACTTACAATGAAATTCTACTCCCAGCCTCCGTGTCCAATTTCTGTGGCTGAGCAAACCTGAAACTGTCGGCATGAGGTGGGAGGAGAGTGAACAGAAATCGGTGCGGTGTTTGGGGAATTGGGATAGGTATGCGAATAAAACACCTTTTGGGATTCTTTTGTGTTTTGTATTTTAACACATTTTTTTTTTCATTATTTACTTGTTGCCTTTTTTTACAATGTTATTTTTGCAACAAAAACAAATTTCTTCCATGGCCAAACCTATATACAGCAAATAAGTACATAAATTTTGAGAAAAGTGATGAAGAAGAATAAGATGAAGTTGAAGATGAAGAAGACAAAGAAAAAGATAAAGAAGCGAATGAAGAAGATGAAGATGAAGAGGATTAACAAAATGATGAAGAAGAAAAAGAGGAGAGGAAAATTGGGTGAAGAGTAAAATGAAAACAAGAAGATGCAGAGAAAGCTGAAGAAGATGAAATAAGAAAAGTGGGTGAAGAGAAAGAAGACGATGAGGTAGATGAGGAGGAAGAATCAGATGAATCAACAAATAGATACATAAATTTTGAGAAAGATGATGTAGAAGAAGAAGATGGCGATGAAGGTGAAGTTGAAGACTAATAAGATGAAGAAAAAGATAAAGTAGATGAAGAAGATAAAAAAGAAAATGAAGAAGAAAAGGAGCATTAAGATTAAAAATAAAGAGGATTAAGATAAAAAAGAGAGGATTAAGATGAAGAAGATGAAATAAGAAAAGTGGGTTAAGAGAAAGAAGACGATGAAGAAGATGAAGAAGAAGAATCAGATGAAGATGAAAGGAAGCAAGAAAGGTGGGCGAAGAGAAAGAAAAAAAGAGAATAATGATGATAACAAAGATGAAGAAGAGAAAATAGAAGAAAGAAAAGAAGAAAAATAAAAGTGAGTACGACGATAAAAAAGGGAGGAAGAAGAATTTATAGGAATATGAAATGAAGGAAGAGGGCGACGATACCAGTGAGAAAGAAACAAATAAGAAGTGCAGGAGGAGGAGAATGAGAAAGGGTAAAAGGAGAAGATGGGAAGAAAAAATGAGGAAGAAAATAGTAAATTATAATAAGAAAAAAATATAAAGAAAAGAAAAAGAAGGAAGCAGAAGCAAAAGAATGGGGAGGAGGGTGAATCGAAAAGAAGGAGGAGGAAAAATAACAACGGAGAATAAATATAAGAAAAAAATGAGAGGAGAAGGAAAATAATAATAGTGCGAATATTCATAAGGATGACAAAAGATGAGAATAACGAAAACATCTGGACATGGATGCAAAAAGGGCACATAAAGCTGGAAACTGAATCCTTAATAACTGCAACACAAGATAACTCGAGAAGAACTAATCACATCAAAGCAAAGATCGAAAAAGCACAAGAAAAAAGCAAATGCAGACTTTGTGAACAAAGACACGAAACGATAAACCATATAATAAGCAAATGAAACAAACTGGCCCTAAAGGAATACTAGAACACTTGGTCGTGCCTGTTCCTGTATTCTTTTAGGGAATATGTATGCTCTATGTATACCGTTCTATGTACACTGGGAATTATGCAAACAACTGCATTTCGAACGCACAGACAAATAGTAAAACATAAGCCAGCAACACTACTTGAAAACGAGAATCACAAAATCCTATATGACCTGGACACGCAGACAGATAAACCACTCCAAGCAAGAAGACCGGATGTCGTAATACTATACAATAATTAATAAAAGCCCTGACAAGTCGTAGACATTACTGTTCCAGCTGACAACAGGGTGAATTTCAAAGAAAAGGAGAAACGGACCAAATACACAGAGCTAGCCAGAAAGTTGAAAAGGGTATGGAAGATGAAGAAAATCAAAATAATAGTGAGAGCACTGGGAACAATTCCGAAAAAGCTTTGAAAAAGTATGAGAGAAATTGGAATCAGGGGAATGGTTGGAATAACAATAATGAAAACAGCTGAAATAGTAAGAAACCCCCTTGATTGCGAAGACTAATACACATAAGGCACATGCGCGGGCCAGACAAACAGCTGCAAAGGCAAAACGTAATCGAGGGGATACATGGAACGAAGAACATTGAAGCTGCATATGTATAAGTTCTCTAATTAATGTAAATTGAAGAAAAACAAAAACAGAACAACGGACTTGATAGAAAAAAAAGCGCTACTGAATCTAGGTATGGAAAGAGCAAAGGACCATAATAGAAATTCAGAATGGCTGAAAGAAAGGACTTATCCTGCCTTGGTAGACAGGCCCTGTCGGTGGGGCATTAGAATACACCGACTGCCCCCCTGCAGAGGATAAAAGTCCCTCAATGGGGGTCCTGGATATGACCTTAAACTATATCCAGTGGTGAAGCCCCAGCTTGTGGGCTTTGGGGAGTGTGGAGCCACCCTTTAATTACCATTGCTCCCAGGTCCACTCTGACCCGGAGTGGTAGTACCTGTTAGGGGTCCAATTATGGGTTAAATAGAAACCGACTTGAAAACAACAAATATATTCTATTACAAATGTTTTCTTCAAAATCTTTGTATTCGGCATTAAATAACCCGAAAAGGGTTGATATGCCGTAAAACAAAACCAACCAACCAACCTGCCTTGATAGAATTCAAAATACACTTCGTAGCCTCCTTTTCTCTTCCCTGCAACCTTTTTCTAACAGAAGAGATGTTGCGAGTTTATCTCTGCTTTATCGTTATTTTCATGCCAAGTGCTTGACTGAGCTCCAATGTATGCCCCCATCGCCAAACTTTCACAAGAAACACTCGTCTAACTGAAAACACTATCAATAATTTTCCCCACTCTTTATCTGTGCTTATAACTAAACGTAGATTCCATGAACAAACATTCTTTCTTAGAACTGCACGCATGTGGAATTGTCTTCCGTTTTCCTGCTTTCCAGCTGACTACAATGTGGTTGTCTACAAGTCTAATGTAAACAAGTTTTTGATGAGCCGTTCCATATAAGTTAACAAATTTACCGAATTTCCATTACTAACGATTACTTTATTTGTCTGATTGTCTACTGTACACTCTTTAAGCCTTATCCTCGAGTGACCTCTTGGCCTTGATAAGTAGTGATGCCTTTGTAAAAAAAAAAGTCAGCAGTAAATCGAAGAAGAAAACAGAGAATGAAATCAGCAAGGAAGACCTCAAGACAACCCTACAAAAATGACTAATAGGAGAGCACCACATCATGAAAGAATACATGTATATTAGTTTAAGAAATTCAGAACACTACATGAAAGGCCAATTCAGCAAGTGGAAAGATGTATCTACGAAGCACATGTTCCAGAATGGATGACCAAAAGTAGAACCACATTGGTGCAAAAAAAAACAAAAAAAAAACGAAGAAAACGGGGCCATCCCCAGCAATTAGATGCCTATAACCTGTTTACCTACAATGTGGAAAATACTAACTTGAACAACTAAGGGAATAAATTTATTATTCCCTTCATAACCGCGAACAATTCCCAGAGGAACAGAAAGGATTCCAAAAAGAAAAAGAAATGACCTCTTATACACCAAAGGATATTAAAGGACGTAAAAAAATAGAAAAATAAAAAAATTAGCTATGTCATGAATCGACTCCAAGAAAGCATATGACACAATCCTGCAAACATGGATAATAAAATGCATGAGAAAATACAAAATACCAGGCAAGATAATCAATTTGATAGAAAATAAAATGAGATCATGGAGACTTGAACTGACAACTGATGGACAATATATAACTGAGATTAAATTACAAAGATGCCCATGAACACTAAGAAAATGTCAAGTCGTATACAAGTTTATAATATAGATGAAAGAATGAACTAAGCAATGTACATGGATGACCTGAAACTGTTTGCAAAAACAAAGACAAACGTGAGACACCAATAAAAACGACCAGAATCTTCAGCCAGGTGTTCCAAATTAAATTCAGTATGGAAAAGTGCGCACTGCTAATCATATGGAGGGGGGAAACTGGAAGCAACATAGGGTATGATATTACCAAATCAAACAGAGATGAGAGCACTAGATGAACATGATAGCTACAAATACTTGGGAGTTCAGGAAACAGATACCATCAAAGTAACAGAAATGAAAGAGAAAATTAAAAAAGGAATACATCAGAAAATCAAGGAAACTCCTCGAAACTAAACTATAAAGTGGAAACCTAATTAAAGGAATAAACACATGGGTAGTAAGATATTCTGGACCGTTCATAAGTTGGACCAAAGAAGAACTGGGGAATCTCGGCCAGAAGGCCAGGAAGCTCATGACAATGCACAATACACTACACCCAAATGATGATACTGACCGACTCTATGTGAAAAGGAGAAACGGAGAAATAGGGCTGGTCTATATAGAAAACTGTGTACATTACACAAAAAGGAATTAGCAAAATACATAATGCAGGACACCGAAAGAATAATTACCGCAGCAAGAGGCACTGAAAAAACAAACAAAAGAGGAAATGAAGAGACGAGAAATAAGACAAGGAATAAGACACAAGAGAAGAGAAAGCGCTACATGAACGATTCATAAAGATTTAAAAAAATTAGACTAACGAAAACACTTGGAAATGGCTACAAAAAGGAAACCTAAACAAGGAAACTGAATACTTAATAACAGCCGCAAAAGATAACACGATTAGAACCAACAACATTAAAGCAAGGATCGACAAGACTAAAGGAAACAGCAAATGCAAACTCTGCGGATAAATAGACAAAACAATAAACCACATAATAAGTGAATGCAGCAAACTAGTCCAAAAAGAATATAAAAATAGACACGATCAAGTGAGGAAGGCAGTATATTGGCAATAATGCAGACAATTGCATCTTGAACACACAGACAAATCGTACAAACATAAACCGGCAGCAGTACTTGAAAATGAAAGTCACAAGATCCTAAGAGACATGGATATACAAATAGGTAAACCCATCCAAGCAAGAAGACCAGATGTCATAATAGTTTACACGAATGAAGTCTTGCCAGATCGTAGATTTTGCCGTTCCAGCGGTTCATAGAATGTATATCAAGGAGACTGAGAAGCGGAGCAAATACACAGAACTGGCAAGAAGCTCAAAAGGATCTGGAAACTGAAGAAAGTCAAGATAATACCACTAATAGTAGGAGCGTTAATAACAATACCAAAAAACTTTAAAACAGAATGGGAGAGATTGAAATCAAAAAGATGGCTGTAAAGATACAAGAAATAACAATAATGAAAGCTGCAGAAATATTAAGGAAACCGCGTAGAATGTGGAGACTAACACCACACATCAACTACAGGCACAAACTGGTAATTTAGAAACGGCTACAGATGTAGAACACAAAAGAACATCACATGGAATCGTGAAAACTGAGATGGTATAGTTGTAAGGTATTTTCATGTCCCCTTCCTTCCGGCCACTCCCCTGTTTTTCTATTTGTGTGTGTGTGTGTGTGTGTGTGTGTGTGTGTGTGTGTGTGTGTGTGTGTGCGCGCGCGCGTTTGTGTGTTTATGTGTGTGGCATCATGAACTGACACCACACCAAATAAGTTGGGAGAATCAAGGAGGAAGGAAAAACCGAGGAGAGAAAGCACAAGCCAGATCTCCGCTTCGTGAGTGCAAAAAAAGAGGACCGGGACCTTGGTGAGGCTTTTTGCCACCTAAATTCTAGTGAAGATGAATGAACGCGGCTAACAAGAAATCAATGGTAAGTAGCTGTTGCGATAACGCAAATCCTTTTGCAAAGGTTATCGAAAGAGGTGGAGAGTACTGGGTATCTGGGGGGACTTGTTGTGACTTAGACTCCAGAGAACATCACAAGTTGTTATCAAAGAGAAAGTAAAAACCAATGGTCATTACCAACGAGTAATCACTGGCAAACGGCTGTAGAGATAAACCAAACTAATTTACAGTAATTTTATTGAAAGAAGTTTTGGGACTTGAAAATTGGTGGAACTTCTTGTCACTAAGACTCCTGGGAACACTACAGGTTGTTCTAAAAAAATCATTGATTGGGACATATGGGAACACTCCTAGTGAGGAGTAGTAGTAGTAGTAGTAGTAGAATTAATAATAATAATAATAAAAGAAGAAGAAAAAGACGAAGTAAAGGACAAAGAGAAAAGTAGAATGTTCAAGAAAGGAAATGAATGAAAAAAAAAACAACAGAGGGAAGCGTTGATAAGAATGGAGTAGAAATAGAAACGGACGCAAAACAAGAACGTGTCCTTTGTCGATGAATCCATTAATTTGAACGTTTTGCGATGGGAAATGCTATTGGAAACCGAAAAAAACAAAACCGAAAAAAAAAAAAAAGAATTTGGAGCATTTCTTTCTAAAAAAAAATATTTCACAATTATCGAATATGAACATGTAAATATGGGCACAAACATTTATTGATTTAAATTATTTTTATTCACCTGCATTTCAACTTCAGAATCACATGTAAACATGATGATTGCAACGTCTTGTCAGACGAGTGCCAGTCCCTCAGACACCTAAAGACCATGAGCCCAAAAATGACTCCTTTTTTTTTTTTTTTAGGCCTACCGGTGAATTAACACGCTCAAGCAAGCATGACATTGACGATGGTCAGTGAGATCAATTATTACCTACTTCCAGCATTTCAAGCCTCCACACGTCACAACTTTTCCATCGCCACAGGACTATTTTTATAGACAAATGCCTGAGGGAGTACCTATACACACATGATGTTACAGAGTCTTAGCTTTGTACGACAGCTAAGTCTCTCTCTCGGTTCAAAATGTTGAGATCCAGCAACAGGCAAGA
This sequence comes from Euprymna scolopes, assembly GCF_053919585.1. NCBI lineage: Eukaryota > Metazoa > Mollusca > Cephalopoda > Sepiida > Sepiolidae > Euprymna > Euprymna scolopes. The sequence continues at coordinate 21,816,825 of NC_136513.1, read as the reverse complement.
GCAAGAAAGCCAGCAACAAGTTAAACTGCAGACCAGCTTAATGCGGGTACTGGTCTCCCGCTTTATGTTTTTTTTTAAATCAGAGATTTGCTTCTCCTAGAAAGGTTGCATTAACCACGGCTTACAGGAGCCCTCTCCACCCCAACACACACACACATACATACACACAAATACACACGGTGCTAGTTCGCCGTTGACCCGGAAAAAGGGTTCATTCGCCCTTTTGAAGGTTTTGTTTTTAATCCTTCAGGGAGACTAGCCACCCTCCTCACCAAACAAGTCTGGTGGGGGGAACCAGTTTAGTCGCCGGTGAACCGACCATGAGGCAGGTAGTACTGGGTTACATGGTACCAGTAGCATATGATATGACCTGACATACATACATACATACAGACAAACACACACACACGCGCATATATGTATATATATACACACTTATATAAATATATATATGTATTTTATATAAATGTATCAATAATATCATTTTTTTGACGTTCAACTATATATATAAAAACGGCATTATATATATATATATATATATATATATATATATATATATATATATATACAGTGGGGAAAATAAGTGTTGGACACATCCCATTATTCTTTATTTAACAGATTTTTTATGCAGCAAATGACGCGAAAATTTAACAAGAAATATTTATTAATTTAACAATAACAAGTAACTTTAGAAATTGGAACCTTTTAATGCATAACAAAACTTATATAATAAAAACGAGAATAGCCGGAAAAAAGTATTGGACACACTAACGCAATTTCATCTAATATTTAGTTGAAATCCCCTTATTGGCTATTACAGCTTCGAGACGTTTTCTATGCGACGAAACTAATTTGTTACAACGTTCAAGCGAGATTTTGGTCCACTCTTCAACACATACTTTCTTTAAATCCTGAATATTATGTGGATCTCGCTTGTTGACCATAATTTTGAGCTCTTCATAGATTTCCTATAGGATTTAAGTCTGGGAACTGACTGAGCCACTTAAGAACATCTATTTTGTTTGTTCTGTACGAACCAATCGGAGGTTATTTCAGCAGTATGTTTGGGATCATTATCTTGTTGAGAAATCCATCCCTATCGTATACCTAACCATTGGAAGCAGGCAAGAGATTATTTTCAAGAATTTCCCGATATTTGGCTGCATTCATCTTTCCATCTATAATATGAAGTGGCCCAGTACTATTTGAAGAGAAGCATCCCCAGAGCATGACATTTCCACCACCACACTTTACAGTGGGGAGGGTGTTCTTGGGATCGTGCGCTGTGCCATCTCTTCTCCATACTCGACGTACAGCCAAAAAGTTCCATTTTCCTCTCTTTGGACCAGATCACATTCTTCCAGTAATCATCTCTTTTCAATGAGTGGTCTCTTGTAAACTCCAGACGAGCATTAACATGACATTTTTTAGTAATGGTGTCTTTCGAGGTGTACGTGATTTAAGACCGTTGCGTCGTAGTACATTACTAATCGTTGGTTTCGACTTCAAAGCTAAGACTCTGTAACATATCCATGCTTCTTCCAAATCTTTCTGAAGTTCGCCTCGTGTGGTTTTCGGTTGCTGCTGAACTTTTCGTACAACCTTTCTCACTGCTCGATCCGACATTTTGCGAGGAGCTCCGGTACGCGGACGGTTCACGAGTCATGCACCTTCCATTTCCTAATAAGGTTTCCTAGGGTGCTTACAGGGATTTTGAATTGAGCAGATATACGCCGATAACCAATTCCATTCTTGTGCTCGGTAATAATCTTATCACGGACGACTTGAGAGAGTTCTTTACGTTTACTCATCCTTAGAACCTTCACGCGTGATGGCTTACTGGTGACTAACGTGTTCCAATACTTTCCAACAACGTAGGGTATGGTCTACAACAATCGAGAAACTTTTAAAACGTATAATAGTGTCGGCAAATTAAAATGCAAATAAAAATTTCCAGCATTATTTATAAAAAATAAAAATATCATTTAAAACAATAAATGTACCCAATACTTTTTTCCGGCTATTCTCGTTTTTATTATATAATTTTTGTTATGCTTTAAAAGGTTCTAATTTTTAAAGTTATTTGTTATTGTTAAATTAGTAACTATTGTCGGAATTAGCATACCGACGAGTAGGGGGGGGGAGAAAAGACAGTTTAAGTCTTGCAACGAAATGTCGACGTTGCTTACAAGCAGTCTTTCCTTGTAAAAGTAACAAATGGGTAACGATGGTCGAAGATGTAATTTGTCTAAAAGACAGCAACAACTACTACAACAACAGTAGAGCGGCCACCCCTTTTTATCGATTCACGCGTGACTGAAATGTCTATTTAACTTGTAAGGAATAGACACTCAGGTTCTTTGATTAACGGACCACCGGTCGTGTTGGTCACAGCTACCAGCACTCGTTACCGACTTACCCTCGGCAAGTCAACCAATTAAAAATTCTCACACTATTTCTTGTTAAATTTTCGCGTCATTCGCTGCATAAAAATGTGTTAAATAAAGAATAATATCCTACACTTATTTTCCCCACTGTACATATATGCGCTGCAACGTAGAATTTCCAGTTTAATATCTGGGGATGCATTTAAAAAGAAAAATGTACTCTCAGTCTTTGCTAACATATACTTTTGGTTGAAGGAAAACTCTGATGTAAAACTTGGGGTCTATTTTCTGCTCCGCCTTTTTGCAATCATATGTACCGACTAAGGTCAACGGTGGTTCCAAAAAGTTTGGACACATAACCATCATGACTATAAACAAATCAAATATGGATTTCGGATAATTTAGTTGCCTGAACCTCATATGTCGGCATTTTATGTATGTATGTATGTATATATATATATATATATATATATATATATATATATATATATATATATATATATAGTGTCCGAAAAACTCGTTCACGAAAAACTAGTCTATGGAAAACTCCTCCATTTTTGCCAGGAAGGAAAACTAACCCAATAAATATCGAATGAAAACAAATTTTATCACCGCTCTTGAGGGAGATATTGTTCTTAAAGGGGGCTACACACCCCATAATATTTTTAAAAAATATTTTTACCTGTTTCCTGTTGGTTGAAAAAGATAAAATTGATTTTTCTAAGTGTTCGTTTTCGGTAATATTCTAGATCAGAGTTCAGAAAAAAAATAAAGTTACCGGAAGTGGATACGGTTGATTATGTAACACAATCGAGCGGAACGGAAAAAAACACTAAAAACGAAATCATATATTTATTTTTAAAAGTACTTTATTTTTAACACTTCTTGTGTTATTACAAAAAGGAAAAAAACACTTCTTGTATTATCAAACATTAAAACATACTTTATTCAGGAAAATTAATTTAGTTTTCACACTTCTTATTTCCTTCCTGTTTTATTTGTTTGTTTGTTTGTTTGTTTGTTTGTTCTATTTTGCGACTGTACCAAACAGCATGTGGGTCCGAGAGGTTTGAAGTGTAACGACACAGTAAAAAAAATGTAACGGCCACATAACACAGCAATCGGTCTCCCGAAAGATTGACAAGCACGTTAGAGCAAGGCTACATGTCACCGCACCTACTGCAAATGTAAACGTGGACCTCAACAAGGAATGTAGGACGATTACCGGCAACCTGAAATCGACTAATCTGAAACAGGCGTTAGTAAAAACAGAGTGTGACGAGCAGAGCAACGAGAATCGCGATCTCCTATATGAACACTAAAAGGTGCCGCAGTGAATACCATCCCGCAAGTGCTTCGCCATCGTCATAGGTCACGAATAAACAACACTAGCTTCCTACCGCTTACGTTAATGGAATGAATCTGTCGAAGATTTTAACAACGAGGCTCTTCCGACCCCGAAAAAAGATTTCCCGACAGGCTTTGAACTCCCTCAGAAAAAGTGGTTAACACTAAACCGGCCCCGAGCGGAGTTTGCCAAAACACTGGACAACCTGAGCAGCACACTACACAGTAGAGATTCCTAGATGTAAGAGAGTTTCTACTCCAGTCGTTTCTTCCCCAGAACCACTGAACTTTGGAATTCCCTTCCGGGTCCCTGCTTCCCCAACTATACTGACATACAGAAGTTCAAGTATAACGTGAACCGACATCTTACTGCTCAACTCCCTACATAGTATGCCAGTAGCTCATGTCCCTGATAGTAGCCGCCTGCACCAAGGTGGCAATGTGCCTTGTTTGGGGTGAAAATGTAATATATATATATATATATATATATATATATATATATATATATATATATATATAGTATGGCTATTTTTCTGGAAGGTTTCCATGCGCGTTACGTTTTGAGACAAAGGCTATGTAGCGTAATCTCCAACCATTTCTTTGGTAGGTCGACAATGCTTGGTTCAAGTGAATAGAAGAACCCCAAGACGACTGGAAACAATGATGAGATAAGCGGAGAGCACGTACCTTTTAGTTCTGACCATGTTCAACGGTGCTAAACTTTTATGATATAACAGAAACCAGTGTGTAAACATTATTATCGCGCGCGCGCGCGCACACACACACACACACACATATATATATATATATACATGCGTATAGCGAAATGGTTAGAAGCTTTGAAATACGGAACGAAAGTACTTCGAGATTACGTTAAAGACGTGATTAACGCTCGGGAAGACAATGCTGAATGTCGATCGCACACATGCTAATTGATTGTTCCCTGAGCTAGGCGTGTTTCGATGCCAACCGGACAGGATGCCTCTGACAATGATCGACAATGAATCTCGAGATAAACCTTATTAAGAAAGCAATGGAAACATAGGGATTAACTGACAGCTAAAGGACACCTGGCGGGAAAAAGAATATAGAGAGATATTCTAAAGAGAGTCATTATTGGCACTGCTTTAACCATAGCCATTAGTCCACTGAACTACACAGTCTGGAAGAATGATGCCGTTTATGCGTTTACAGACACAGAATAAAGAATAAACCGCCTCATTTATATGGACTGAAATCACTCGCAAAAAGAAAACAAAATGGAACTGGAAAAGCCGATAAAAAACAAGACACTTCAGGGGGACATTTTGATAGAATTTATGACGGACAAAAATATGAAAAAAGAAGGCATAAAACAACGAAAGATAATTTAACGAGTCTATAACTATTCGAGGCTCGAGAAAGTAAACGTGATCCAATCTATAGATATGAAATAGAAGATTGACAAAGACAACTGATTATGTTATCCTATAAACTAAGTTATAGTAGAAATATAGTAACAGAAATAAACACAGACAATTCATTAGTAATATATTTATGTTTATTCATAAGCTGGAAAAACAGAAATACGGCATTTTGACTACAAGACTAAGAAACGGTTGAGACAATGCATTGCACATAAAGAATAATGCAGACCGACGCCATCTTAAAAAAAAAGATGGAAGATGACTGCTAGGACTATGGAGAAGGTACAAAAAATAATTGGAAAAAATATTTCGCCAAAAACTTAGAATAGCTGATCACTGCAAGCGACCTCGTCAAAATAAATATTTCAGGGAGCAAATTACATAACTCTATACGAACATCAATGCAATTAATTATGTACATACCTATATACACCCACACATACATATATATATGCACATACTTGAATGTATATATGCATATATACATATATTTATATATATATATATATATATATATATATATATATATATATTACAGTATATATTAATATATTTGCCGTCGATGTGTTTGTTTCTGAGTGTATCTGTATGACAATGTTACCTCTTTGACTTATAATTTAATATCATATTGTGGACATATACAAATATACTATATATATACACACGGTGACATTTCACAATTCATATATATATATATATATATATATATATATATATATATATATATATTATACATTTATATATGCATATTTATATATATTCATATATATGCATATTTATAGTTTATATATTTATAGTTATATATACGTATATTTATATATATATGTATATTTATATATATACATGTATATTTATATATATATATTCATATCTATATGTATATTTATATATTTATATTTCTATATATATGTGTATATATAAATATATAGATATATATATTTATATATGCATATATATGTATATTTATATATGTATGTATACATATAAATAAATATATATATATATATATATATATATATATATATATATATATAGATATATATATATACAATTAAACAGATGTTTTCTAGATGCTTTCCAGTGGCAAGTTGAGGTACAAGACGACTGAAAACGATGCCGAGATAAGCGGAGAGCACATACAGCGCTTAGAATTCCCAAATGGTCATCCATCTGGTACTAACGTTGCTTAACTTCGGTGATTTGGCGAGAACCGGTGTGTTAACGTGATTGTGCCGTGTATATATATATATATATATATATATTTACCAGTGGTAAAAAAACCGGACTAAAGTGCTCAATGTGTAGTCAGAGCAGTATATAGGAAATTTATTACTGTGAGTCCAGAATGAGTTTACAAATTGTTTCAACTAGAGGAAAATCCTCAAAGAGAGGAAAAATCCAACTAGCATCATCAGAATTCATAGATGGACTAAGTTATAAAGTCAAATAAAAATGGAAAGATCGTAGATAAAGGGGAGTTAGAAAAGAAGCCGCCCGGCTAAATTACTTTAAACCCCATTTTCAACCCGTTCCTTCACCTATTTTATTTTATTTTATCAAAATAAACCTGTAACGTATTATTTCTACCTGCCCGGCTAATTTATTTATTATATTTAATTATATATATCATCACACTATTAAAATAAACCTGTAAAGTATAATTCATTAACTTATTTTTCCTTTTCTTTTTCTTTCCATTTTATAAACAATAAATATCTTTCAATCTCTCTCCGCCCGGCTAAATTACTTTAAACCCCATTTTCAACCCGTTCCTTCACCTATTTTATTTTATTAAAATAAACCTGTAACGTATTATTTCTACCTGCCCGGCTAATTTATTTATTATATTTAATTATATATATCATCACACTATTAAAATAAACCTGTAAAGTATAATTCATTAACTTATTTTTCCTTTTCTTTTTCTTTCCATTTTATAAACAATAAATATATTTCAATCTCTCTCCGCCCGGCTAAATTACTTTAAACCCCATTTTCAACCCGTTCCTTCACTAACATTAACTTTCCAACCTGTTGCCATGGTGATCCTTTAAATTAACTGTTACTTATGCCGTTATCAACAAAAGTAGCGTCTTTTAAGTTTAAACTGTTAAAAAACACGTATATAAGAATTTACACATAATTAATATTTAATTATACCCCTCTCTTTTTTTTAATACACTCCTACTACTTTAAACTCCAACGTCCTCTCCCCACCACTCCCCCTTCTTTTCTAACTCCCCTTTATCTACGATCTTTCCATTTTTATTTGACTTTATAACTTAGTCCATCTATGAATTCTGATGATGCTAGTTGGATTTTTCCTCTCTTTGAGGATTTTCCTCTAGTTGAAACAATTTGTAAACTCATTCTGGACTCACAGTAATAAATTTCCTATATATATATATATATATATATATATATATATATATATAATGTGTGTATATTTAAATATATAGATATATTTATTTATATATGTATATATATGTATATTTATATATGTATGTATATATAAATATATATATATATAAATAAATATATTTATATATATATATAAATATATATATATATATAAATAAATATATTTATATATATATATATATAAATATATATATATATATATATATATATATACAATTAAACAAATGTTTTTCTAGATGCTCTCCTCGAGTATTTTAGCTCTGTCTATACAGATTATTTTTTTCTCAGAAAACCCTGAAATGAGGATACCTTCTATGACAACGTAGTCAACATCTCATAATATCGCAGCACAAATAAGATCTACTCGACATGACTAACATACACGTGCTTTTACGAGGAAACCTATACTTTCTTAAAGTGATGTTAACAGCACGGAACTAGATATTCTACCAGACTAGATTAATTCTTGTTCGGATATCCTTTAAGACTAAGACACTACAAGAAGGATATACCCTAACACATTTAGATGGTCAATTATGGAGAGGAAAATTGTTTTCAAATTCTTTACTTACTCATGTTTGAGATAAGATAGAACCTTAATGGAATATTCGAATATTTATGTATCGAGTGTTAGCCTCGGAGAGGGGGGACCCTTGATTTCTAAGAACTTCGGCTGAAGTAAAATGAAACATTCGAGTGTGTATAAATGTACAGATATATATATATATATATAATTATATTTTTCTATAATAATTAAATACCTACAGACACTAGTGTTTCATCCTTTTGGGAATCTTCAGTACAGGGTGTCATGATTAATACCAGTCGAACGATTCGAACCCCACATCACGACACATCTCTGGATCGGTTAGCGAAGACCTAATCCATTCGGCTACAATTTAACCGCGTGAAATAACGTCGACTTTACACATTTTTAATTTTAAATGTTCATTTACGTCTGTCAGAGAGTGATCTAATCGTTATACGATGATCTATTGCATAAGAGCTAAGTTGACCGACTTTAATTCAACTGAAAGTGCTCAACGATAAGAAACGAATTTCTTAAAGGGGATGTCATAATTATTTTTTTACTATGATAATTACATACCTACAGACACTAGTGTTTCATCCTTTCGGGAATCTTCAGTGCAGGGTGTCACGATTAATACCAGTCGAACGATTCGAACCCCGCACCACGAGACATCTATGGCTCGGTTAGCGAAGACCTAATCCATTCGGCTACCATTAACCGCGTGAATTATTTAAAAAGTTTTTTTATTACATTTTCACCCTAAACAAGGCAAATTGCCACTTTGGTGTAGGGGGCTACTATCAGGGCAACAACTACTGGGGTACTATTTAGGGATTTGGGCAGCAAGATGTCGGTTCACGTTACACTTGAACTTCTGCACGTCAGTACTGTTGGGGAAGCAGGGACCTGGAATGGAATTCCAGAGTCTAGCAGTTCTGGGGAAGAAACTATTGGAGTAAAAAGATCTTTTACATCTAGGGATCTCTACAGGGTGGGGGTGGGATTTAGCAGCCTGTCGGGTTTGTCGAGGATGCTCACGTCGTGGGGGCACAAGTGATTGCAGTTCGTCAGAGCATTCGCCACTAAAATACTTGTAGAAAAGGCAGAGGGATGCAACATTTCTTCGATGGGACAAGGCTGAAGCTTAGATGCCAGTTCAGGGCCTATCAGGTTTGCGACTCTCTTTTGAACCTTGTCAAGGAGCGAGAGACTAGAAGCAGATACACCAGCCCATATGTGACAGCAATACTCCATACATGGGCGAATGGTGGCCTTATAGAGGTACAGGATACTTTCGGGTGTTAGTAGTTGTCTAGCACGGTAGAGAGAGCCCACTTTTCTTGCAGCGGCCCTGGCAATGCCTTCAATGTAATTGTTCCAACTCATGTTTCCTGTGAACGTTAGGCCAAGGAGTTTGAAAGATGTACTCTCAGATAAAGAGTCGTTGGCCATTACTATAGGCGGTAGAGAGGGTTTCTTGTAATTATTGAATGAAACGAGTTTAGTCTTGGCAGCATTGAATGTGACCAACCACTTTTGCCCCCATTCTCCACAGATTGGAGGTCTTCCTCTAGTGTTTCTGCCATTTCTTTAGAAATGTGTTCATTCGTCTTCCTGTCGTGCCTGCCATAGAGTGTAGTGTCATCAGCATATATACCCATCTCAGAGGCAATTTTGTCGGGGAGGTCATTTATGAATATCAGGAACAATAGAGGTCCAAGGATAGAACTCTGGGACACTCCCGCATTTATATCATATTGTTTAGATGTACGACCGTCGAGAACAACCTGTATTTTTCTCTTATCTAAGAAGGATTTAATAATGTTATGTATTCTACCAGTGATACCGTATGATCTGATTTTCCTGAGGAGACCCTCATGCCATACCCTGTCAAAAGCCTTATATGTATCTAGAGCTACCGCTCTGCCCTCCCCCGCTTTGTCCAGTCAATGGTATACACGTTCAGAGATTACAGTTAGGATGTCTGCTGTGGAACGGGCTTGTTTGAATCCATATTGTTTGTCAGTCAGAAGTTTAGCATCTGTAAGGTGATGGACTAGAGCATGGTTAATTAAGGTCTCAAATATTTTGGCAAAAAGTGGGAGGAGGCTAATGGAGCGATAATTAGATGGGTCAGTCCTTTCGCCAGAATGCTTGAATACTGGTACAACAGAAGCAGTTTTCCAACAGCCCGGAAAGCAAGCTTCATTAAGGCATTTGTTGTAGAGTTTGGAGAGAACTGGAGCTACTTCGGCTGAGCACTTTTTTAATAGCACAGCTGGGATAAGATCGGGTCCACCTGCTTTTGAAGTGTCAAGGTTTTTTATGATAGCATGCACCTTAGCAGGGGTGTTTTTTTAGATCGTCTAGCGTGGCGTCTGTGCACATAGGAAAGTCAGGTAGGGGGTGGTTGGAAGGGTCCAGTGTGGAGTTTGAGACAAACCTACTGGCAAGCATGTTAGCCTTCTCGGTTGCTGAGGAGACAACCTCGTGATTGTTGGTTAGTGGGGAAATTGTTGATTTCCCATTATTTACTACACTGTTGTAGATTTTCCAGAAGTCTCGAGTTCCTAGTTTTTGTGCTTCGATGCGCTTTTTAGTGGTTTCCGTAAATTCTCTCTTAGCTGTCGCTATTTCTTTCTTAACGTTATTTCTAGCTTCTATATACTTCAGTCTGTTTGAACTGGACTTATGTCGGTTAAACCTACGGTATGCATGCTGCTTTTGAGCAATGACAGTTGCGCAAGTCGACGTAAACCATTGGGAAGAGTGGGGCTTACTATAAAATTTCCGCATGGGAACATGCGCTTCGATTGCAGTTTTGAACCAGTCAGTGGTCTCGTTTGCACACTGTTTAGCAGGGAGAGAAAAATATTTCTCCATGGGGCATCTCTGATTAGTTCCTTGATGGCTTCCCAGTCAGCCTTTTTATAATATCTCGTTGTTTTGAGCACTGGCTCTTCAGTTTTGGCTCTAGAGTTTAGGGTGATTTCAACCATTATCACTGCATGATCAGCGTTTCCGAGTGGGCTGTGGGCCTTCGTTATGCAGTCATCGGGAGCTGTGGTCAAAAACAGATCTAGAAGTGATGCGTGTTGTTCTTCCTGGTCAGAAAACGGTTGGAAACGGTTTGTGATAGGGAGTGAGATATAGTGAAGCTATGAGTTGTGCTGCCCGCTGCATCTGTGTGAGTAGAGAATCCAAGCCAGTTTTTGTGGTGGACATTAAAGTCATCAAATACATGTATTTGTGCGCTAGTGTCGAGGGACAGTGCCGTGTCTATGCTGTCAGAGACTTTGTTTATTATGGTGCAGTCCTGAGTCGAGGGAGAGCGGTAGAGAAAATAATAGTAGCTAATATTGTGTTGCATGTTTAGTCTAAAGCACATAAAGGCTTGATCATCTATTTCTAGGTTTGTTTCTCTAGTCAGGGGGAGGGTATTACGAATGTAAACTCCAAGTCCGTGCATGTGTCTGTCAGAGTCCTTACAGCAGAGTGGGAGATATTCAGGCATGTTAAAGTGGTTAGAGGGGATGGAGGAGTGTAGGTTAGTCTCACTTAGTGCTAAGATATCCGGGGTATTTGTTAAGAGAAATGCTTCAACATCAGCTAAATTAGTTCTAAGCCCACGGATATTTGTGAATGCAAGCCTTAAGGGAGGAGGCAAGTTGAATTTGTTTATCCCTAAGTCTGGTTTAAGCTTATTTTTAGATTGTACTGTCGTCATATTTTTTTTTAAAGAGTTTCGGTTTAGGTAAGGGTAAACAAGAGGTTAAGTAGACCATCAGCTGACCTTTCTCCAATTAACGTCGACTTTAAACATTTTTAATTTGAAATGTTCATTTACGTCAGTCAGAGAGTGATCTAATCGTTATACGATGATCTATGCATTAGAACTAAGTTGACCGACATTAATTCAACTGAAAGTGCTCAACGATAAGAAACGAATTTCTTAAAGGGGCTGCTATATATATATATATATATATATATATATATATATATATATATATATATATGTGTGTGTGTGTGTGTGTGGCTTCCTTAAGTCTTGACAGACTATGGATACCCACTCTAAGGTTGCCTTCGCTTTAAATTTGTGTGGCAAGAGTTGCGCAATCTCCAACCACGCCTCTCCTGAGTCAACATTGTTGCATACCAGTGGCAAGTTGAGGTACAAGACGACTGGAAATGATGCCGAGATAAGCGGAGAGCACATACAGCGCTTAGAATTCCCAAATGGTCACCCATCTGGTATTAGCCAGGCTCAACGTTGCTTTACTTCGGTGATTTGGCGAGAACCGGTGTGTTAACGTGATTATGCCGTGTGTGTGTATATATATATACATATATATATATATATATATATATATATATATATATATATATATATATATATATATGTGTGTGTGTGTGTGTGTGTGTGTGTGTGTGTGTGTTTGAATATTTTGAATTAATTTATATAAATTAAAAATGAACAAGAAATTTATTGCTTGACAAGAACTTAAAAAAAAGTTAAGTTTTACCTTAATTCATGGATTTTTATATTATGGCTTTTCGTAACGTAGCTAATTTTTTAGGGTTTTTTTTCGTGTGTGTGTGTGTGTGTGTGTGTGTGTGTGTGTGGTCACGAATAGGCTCCTATATGGTTGACTATTTTAAAAAACTGATAACATATAATGATAGAATATGTATCGAGACACAGGAATGGGTATGTTTGATCTGGCAGAACGGGGGTTCATAAAAATTGTGGGGTTTGCGTTCACAAAGTATTGAAATAAAAATTAAAAAAAAAAAAACGTTTACAAGTGTTTTTGATATAGATGTACATAAGAATACTTTGATAAGTATGTTTCCACATAAATAGGGATGCTATAATAAAATTGTGGGATGTTTCCACATAAATATGGATGCTATAATAAAATTGCGTTCGCGTCTGTACTCCACGGAAATATGGCACAAACTTTAGCAAAGACTTTTCATATCTATTTGCGTAAGTATACTTTGATAATTATGTTTCAGTTTGAAGAAATATGGTATAATAAAATTATTGGGTGTTCGTTCGCGACTGATCTCCATAGAATGTAAATATTTCACAAAGACTAACAAGTTTTTTTTAAAAGGGGTGATGGTCTACAATAACACCTTAACTTTACTCTTAATTTACGTTAGCTTTTATTTATTTTTTTGAGTTTAATCATATTGTGTCAAATAAATTCACATCATAAATCCACTTCGTTATTAAAGTGAAAGCCAAAAAAAAAAAAGTCGGAACTTTAGGCAATTCTCGACACAAATTTTGCATAACTCTGTTTTTTCCTTCTACAGGCACTCTTTCGAAAATAGATAAATAATAAAAAATAAGAACGTTACTTGTTATCGTGTCAAAAGAAGGAAAAATCCTGCTCACGTGAATACGTGTCTTTTAAAAAACATTTACATAACCTTTTTATTGTTATTTATATATCTGTTTAAGCTTTTTTGTCAGTGTACTAGAAGGAATTCAGTTGATTACAACCCTTTCTGCGTGTTCTTTACATTACAATAGTACAACCCCGAATCCGACGGGGCAGTACTACACCGTTCAATACTGTAAAGCTGAAACGAAGCTGTTCTGCTTGAAAAGGGCGCCATTTTCTTCTTATTCATATTCATATCGATTCTTTGTTTTAAAAGAACTAATATATATATATATATATATATATATATATATATATATATATATATATATATATATATATATATATATATATATATATATAAAACTTTATATTTCTAATCTGTTGCGGAATGTAAAAATAGATGACAATTCCTTCTTGCCACCCATTCGTTTGTCGGTGAGTCAGACCGACTATCACTAAATCCGAACAAACTCCAGTCCCCCGACTTTTCCCGCATTCTCTTTCAAACGCATTCTCCTTTTCTTTCACGTTAACGCCATCGTCATTTTATCTTCTCAACCTTCTTCTCGAACAAGTGTCGAAGTCGTAACTGTTATGGCTGCCGCCATAAAAAAAAACACTGACAGGTTCCTTATGCAACAGCTGCCATGATTAATGCAGCTTTAGAGAGAGAATTGGTGTCATTATAATGAGTTGCTAACAAAGTAGCTCATATGGAGTTAAAATTAGAAAACAATCGTCAGGTTCTTTTTTGTCTTTTACTAAGTATTAAAATTTCTGAGATTGAAAAATAAGTTTGGATGTTCTGCAGAACATATAACGAAATGCAACAATTTATTTTGTTTTACATAATAATGGATTATATATATATATATATATATATATATATATATAAATCCAAATCTTATAAATATATATATTAATCCAAATCTTATAAATACAAGACTGATAAATTAAAAAATGTATCCATTTTAAATGTGGAAATTGATGAATTGCACAGGTAAGAAATTCATTTTTATACTATGAAAAGGTTAGTAATTGCAATTAAGAATAGGAAATTGGATCAAAATTTTTGTAACTTGTCTTCTTCCTAAGATTAAGGGTGGTGGTGTTTGATCAACACTGCTGGGGAGCCATGATGTAATACACTGTTTTGTTTTTAAATCCCGAAACAGTGTTTCATGGTAAACAACTGATGATCCCTTGAAAAATAAAAAAATTGGTATTATAGTAAATTTGAGAGTTGATGCAGTGATTGCAGGTGATTAAATGACTTACTGACTAGATGTTTTTTTTTGTTTTTTGTTTTTTAACGAATGATAAAAAATAATGTTTTGTATAGTTTCAAATGTTAAAAACTTCAAAGACTATATATATATATATATATATATATATATATATATATATATATATATATATATATATATATATATATATATATATTAGGTTGTTGCATACGTTCCTGTCGTTTTTTTGTTTTGTTTTGTTTTAATTTTAACAGCTAAAGTAAGTTCGTTTGGAACCCAAAGTACAAGTTTTTGTGTGAATCACATCGACTGAAGGTGGCGTGAAATTGTCGCAAAATCACATCTTCATCTTTTCGCCACCTTCTCTACATGTCTGATGGCAATGTTCGTCTATCTTAATTGGAGTTCTGGAACGAGGAGCGTCATCGAGGTAAAAATTACCGTATTTCAATCTGGTGAAACAGTTCTCTCCGCTATATAGTTGCACAAATACTCCTGATCACTTCATTCGCTTTTTGACATCGATTAAAGGCGAAAAAAAGGGGGTGTCGAAAATGTGATTTTTTTTTTTTTATCTACTTGACAATCCATCTGACGGTTCTGAAAAACGACAAAAAATTATATCAGCAAAAAAACGATGAGCATTATCATAGAGAACAGAATACGTGCTTTTTTTATGATATATATAACACATTGCCAAATATCAAACATGTTTTAGAACAGAATGTTTTTTTATGAAACAGCAGGACTTATGTAACAATCTGATATATATATATATATATATATATATATATATATATATATATATATGTATGTATATATATGTATATATACATATATATACATGTATATATATACATGTATATATACATGTATATATATACATATATATATGTATATATATGTATATATATATGTATATATATATACATGTATATATATACATACATATATATATGTGTAGTCATCGATATACAGTCCTGTTTCGTTGTATCACAACTCATCAGTGCCGCTAGACTAGCACCTCTCCCATATCCTATATATATATATATATATATATATATATATATATATATATTGATATATATATATATATATATATATCAAATGTATTGAACTAAAAAAACAATATTTTGTTCAATACAAATGTAGAGCTATTATAGGTGAAATTACATAAAGATCAGGAAAATAATGTTTTAACAATTTTAATCTTCTCTTCGGGGTTCAAATCGCGTCAATTCCTTAGGAGACGATTAATATTGTCGAAATGTAGGGTTTTTTTTTAACTACTTGGGAGACTATTAATATAGTGAAAATGTAGATTTATCCTTGTTGTTTTTTTATGATGTTACTATTATTTAACTTTGGTCAAATTCGCCTGTTCCTTCTTTTATCCGATCATTCCGATTGTCGATTATCGATATTTTTCGATGACATTTCGATACAAAACCTATTTTAGAACACTACCAGGCACATAAAGTAATTTCGTGTGAAATTTAAGAAAAAATCGGCCCGGTTGTTTTCGAAGCCATAGGGAACGAACTCTCTCACACACAGACACGCGCGCACACACACACACACACACTAACACAAAGTTTCTTTTATATAATAAAAGCTCATTAACCGACTATAGTCGACGGTTACTCAAAGACTCCCGTTTCATGAGCTATTACACCGTGGTTTAAGGGAGGAGGCTACTTCATTTTCAGGATTATTCTCTGTACCCTTGATCCCCACATTATAATGCTGAACGTTCAACAAGAAGTACAAATTTTTAGACCTTTGGTATGACCGACTGAGGATTGATTCTCGGTCTGTTGGTTAAATATGGTATTCTATAATATAAAAAATATACAAAGACATATTATCTCTACTATTGCATAAAAGGAACTTTACCTGTGTGTGAGTGTGTGTGTGTGTGTGTGTGAGAGAGATATAGAGAGTTCCCTATATATCCCTAACCAGCTGGACCGATTTTTATTTAAATTTCCCACAAATGTAATTTATGTGCCTGGCAATGGTCCTAGATAGGTTTTGTATCGAAATGTTTTAAATCGATGATCGAAAAAATCCGATGAAAGAGGGAACAGGCAATTTTGACTAAAGTGAACGTCTTATACAGCCTAACATCCCAAGTGCATTTGAGAAGCTTTAATACCGCACAAGACGATAATTAACTGATTTGATTGAAAAATGGGTGATTTCTCCGATTTCAATGACTTTCATCCCCATTCAATCCTAAACAGCGTCGGGTCTCCCTGCTAGTTTTTATGTTAAAACGTATGGAGATTCTTGTAAGCTCAGCATACTAGGTGATAATGCTTCATATTTTTGTTCCGCCCGAATAGATCAGATGGAATTGCAAATTGCATTTTTATGATGAATGAACTTATGCATTCCCGAACTGAAAGTTTCATCACCCTGAAAATACCTTGCACATCTCAAAACTTTCCCTGTTGGCATGTATGTTTATGCTCGTTTTGGTTGAGTTCCATTTGCTCAAATTTACTTAAATAACAGTTTATTTGAATTTGCATTGATATACTAGATCCATATTTCGTCAATTCTTTAATATTGATGTAAAATTCAGTTTTGTTGCGTCGAAACAATGGTAAAATCGCTTTGGATCTGTTTTCAATTGATTGTGAGCAAATGCAACACCCACTTTGAATACATTCAAAAGCGTTTGCAAAATGATAAATAAACTGCCTCTGATAACCCAGGTGGGATTCACGTCTAAGGAGCAAAAGTTCCAAGACTTTTATCCTATATCCTTGGTATTCTCAAGACTAAAGTCTATAGGCATACACTGTCTTTTCCATAATCCTCTTTTGTTTTTGGTAGCTTCTTACATTTCATGGCATCATGCCATGCCTGGAGCGGTTTCCATAAAACTGACCCCTCCCCCTCACTGTCTCTCTCTTCCTCTCCCTCTCCCCCTCTCTCTCTCTCTCTCCCTCCCTCTCTCTCTCTCTCTCTCTCTCTCTCTCTGTAATATCCGCAAATATTTTGTATCGCACTTCCTACAAACGTACAGACTGGAGAATCATGTAATAAACTGAGTACCTTCGTTTACAATCCTGATATTTTTCAACTAATAAGTATTCATTTATCTAGGTTAAAGGCACTCAAGGATAAGACTAAATGGAGTGACTTGTTTTTCACTTAAGTGGTATTATGACAGAATTGAAAATGATGAATAAAATTAACAAACTGATTTTTTTTTTATGGAGATTGTTTATAGTTTGGTTTGGTTGTTTCGTTTTACGGCATATCAACCCTTTTCGAGTTAGTTAATGCCGAATCCAGTTATTTTGGAAATAGTATTCATGTTGCATCCAGTTAATTTGTAGAAGATTTTTTATTCTTCAAGCTCTTTGTGTTTTTAATCGCTAGTTTAGAGTGTTTGGTTTGGTTGTTTTATAGTGGATTTTATCGTTTTTTTGTTCCCTACTCTGCAGAACATGAATGAGTTTTGCAATGGAAAAAGGCTTACAATATTAATGTTTGGCACATTTTAAGTTGGGAAACCAAGTCAGGAAGTGGAGGAGATAGAAAGAGAAAGTGGAAATGGGAAGAAAGAAAAGGAGGAAAAGTGGGGGGGTTGCTTTTTTGTTTTTGTTTTTGGTTTTACAGAACATAATTAAGTTTTACAAAAGGATTTAGAAAAAAACAAAAAGCATTAATGTTATGTGCATTTAGTCTCAGGAAGCCAATATCTTCAGATAGCCTGATCTGGTAGTACCAGGATTGTTTATAGCAAATATTTGTTGACGTTGGAATTGTAGACGCTTATATTGTAGATCACGGAAAGCAATATAACTCTCTACGTGGAAATTCAGTTTGATATTAGGTTTACAGAAGAAGAAAAACAATTTATTTTCAGGTGTGGTAGTGGAAAGAATGGTCATCGTGAATGTCTTACAAGGAGAACCCGGCTCTTCGAGCTCAGTCGAGCACCTTAGACTGAAATAAAAATAAAGTAGAGCTGAAATAAAAATAAAGTAGAACAGAAATAATGGGTTGATACAAATGTGCTTTTCGTCTATACAGGCTGGAATGATAAAAGTGTCGCACTAAAGAAATAACCACAGCTTTATTTGTGCTATTTTAAAACTTTTATTGAAAAAATCAATTCAGGTAACTTGATTATGTAGTAGAGCTTACATCTATTCAATGTAGCCGTTTCCAGCCTCAATCGCCGCCTTGATACGGGTCCGGGGCTGGGAGCATGCTTTTTCCACAAGCGCCGGCGGAAGCTCGGCGAATACTCGGCTGATGGTAGTGACCAGGTTAGTGTTGTAGAAGATTATGTTTGTGCAGTCATCGACCTATGACCAAACGAATGAGTCCAGCGGGTTCAGGTCAGGGAAAGAGTGTGGGGGCAGTAATAGAAATGCACAAAGTCGTAACACTCTTTCTGAAGCCAAGACTGGGTCTCTTTTGACTTGTGGGCCTGCACTGTCCTGCTGCCCACCAAAGGTCTGCCAGCAGCCACCTGAGTGCACCAGGGGATCACCACACTCTTCAGCACATCGAAGTATACTTTGGTGTAAACTTTAAAGCTGACTTCGAAGGTGTTAGGT
>NC_136513.1:21790000-21792500 GCF_053919585.1 Euprymna scolopes | reverse complement strand
TCGTTCTATTTCGTCCTTTCCCTGACCCGACACATTTCTCGCTCTCGGCGTCAGAGGCGCGATCAAACACCAATGATTGAACGATTCGAACAATATGGCGCCTGAATCGGGCGATGTAAGCTGCGGCCGCATCACACGAATCCTGTTAAATGTTGCATACACGACCTCTGCAGATCTTGTTTTCGCCCGCAGGCGGGAGGCCAGTGAATGATATCAATTATTCAAACACTGTTTACAGACCACTGTCCATCTTCTTTTAAAAAGCCGGCGAGACACGGGGAGACGCGAAACGAGAAAGGAAACCAAAATGGCCGACAAAGGACAATATAGGTTTGGGTTGGGGAGCTGGACGTGCGTAATAAAAAGGAAGTTTTCCCATTGACTATGCGAGCCTATAGATTTATTTATCGGCCTATTAGCGTTAGTCGTTGACAGGCGTCAGGCGCATTTTATTTAATATGTCTTAAGTAGACCGTTTTATGGTGCTTACATAAATGAGACCTCTTTAATGTAACGTATCGACTTTCGGCCTATCTAATCAGGCTTTGCGAGCTGGCACCTTCAATACTTACGTAATATTAACGCCAAATAACTGATGAAATGAATATTCAACCTGTCTTTTTACGTATAATGAAAGCTTGTCTACATTTATATTATTTATTTTGAAAGAAGGAAAAAGTATTCTGTAAAGTTATCAATTAAATGATATTATTTTACCTATTTATTCAAAAGTGAAAAAGTTTTGTAATTCCATATTGAAATCCATTTGAATATCCCGGGTGAAAATTCGTAAATTGCGTATTGTTTAAAATTAAATAAATTTTAACTTGATATAAGATGCTGCCTAGTTTTTTCAATAATAGGTTGATTTTATCGAAAAATAATATTTATCTCCATTGTATTTTAAGAAATATATGCACTAGTATACGCATATATATATATGTGTGTGTGTGTGTGTGTGTGTGTGTGTGTGTGTGTGTGTGTGTGTAGGGTGTCCCAATAAAATGTATACACTCTTTAAATTATCTCAATTTGCTACATGAATTCGCTATGCCACGTTCGCAAGCGATGTTTAGGAACAAAAAATGGCACTTCCAGCAGGATGGGGCACTTCCCCATTATTATCATGACGTAAGAGCATATCTTGATAGTCACGAGCGAAGAGGAAGAGGAAGTATTGAGTACTGTCAATGCTCACCGGTTTTGATGCCCCCCCCATGGATTTTTCTTTTTTTTTGGGTGGGTGGGTGGAGGCATGTTAAACACAGGATTTATACCACAAAACGAGCTACAATGAATGAGTTGAAAGCAACCATTGAAAGTAGATGTGTCAACATACCAACTGAACTTATTAGCAACGTTTTCGATTCAATCAGTAAGCCTTGTCAGCTGTTCATGGAACACAATGGCCAATAATTTGAACACTTTGGATAATTAGCTGGTTTCTATAATTCCTCATAGATGTATGAAACTTTTCTTTCTTACAATAAATCTTGGTTTTATGGTCATATAAAGAGTGTGTACATTTTATTGAGACACCCTATATATATATATATATATATATATATATATATATATATATATATATATATATATATATATATATGTATATATATATATATCATTTTCCACTGGTGCTAGTAAATATAAAATTTTAAAAACTGTTTGATTTTTAAACTACCAGTAAAACTAAAATCTATAAATCATAAATCTTACAAATGTGTATTTTTATGTCTGGGAAAATATCAGCAAATGTTACATTTGTTTTACGAAAAATAAAAAAATAACGAGTATGCAGTTAAATATTTAGAAATTTATGAAGAATCGAAATCTGGAATTGTATCGGAATCGGGAATTTGGTACAAAATGGGTAATTTTATTGGAATCGGAAAAATATTGGAATAGTCTCGTCCATAACATATATATATATATGTGTATGTGTGTGTGTGTGTGTGTGTGTGTGTGTGTGTGTGTGTGTGTGTGTGTGTGTGTGTGTGTGTGTGTGTGTGTGTGTGTGTGAAACTAAGATAGCAATTTACAAAGTCTGTGTCCAGACGTCTCTTTTGTGCGCAAATAAAACATGGATTCCATATAAACACCAAATGAGGATCTTAAAATCCACCAGTAACGGAGAAGACACACACACACACACACACACACACACACACACACACACATATATATATATATATATATATATATATATATATATATATATATATATATATATATATCCGCTCGGCTTTGCTCCGGCCCTATGTACTGTTCATAAGGTTATGTGCATATGTATATATTAAAAATTGTGAATATGTAAAGTAATACCTTTCTGTATAATAGTTTTCCTTAACTACCATGGAGAAAAGACGCAGACATTTTCACTTTTATAGATATATAGATAGATAGATAGATAGATAGATTGGATGCAATATATAGTAATGATTTAAAAAGTATAAAAAAACTCATGCCTCACCACCGAGAATCGAAACCAAAACGTTCAGCT
>NC_136513.1:21750000-21785000 GCF_053919585.1 Euprymna scolopes | reverse complement strand
GCTAAGGCGGATGGTGCCTCTGGTGATAGCAAAAGAGGGGTTACACAATGTCACCCTAATAAAATGTTCCAGCCAGGCTAAAGAGTGAAAACAGTCTGAAAATAAGATTTATTTATCATGTATTATGTACTTTTTTTTTTATTTGTTATCTTTTCTAAAATATAAGAAACTGATTAATTTTTTATAATTAGTTACTGGGAAATCTTTTAGCTCATTTTTATTGAAAACTGTAGACCCATTATTTTTGTAGTTTTTAATATTTGATGCATTCATTTTATATTTTTTCAAGTCAGTTTTTATTTAACCCAGAGTGGACCTGGGAGCAATGACAATTAAGTGGTGGCTCCACACTCCCCAAAGCCCACAAACTGGGGCCTTACCATCGGATATAGTTTAAGGTCATATCCAGAACCCTTAGCTAAGAGGGTGGGGTCGGTCCGAGTAAACAGCAAAAGTGATACAATGTCAGTGGGGTGATATTTGAATAGATTACACAAGGTGACATTTACTGTAGCTACGCCACTAGGCGTGATTAATAGAAGATACGAGATTTGGGGGTTAGTTTAACTTTTTAACCGGACAAGAACGTCTTATAGTTCCGCCATTAATATTATTACATAAATGTTCCAATTTACTTGCCTCCCATGAGGGCAAAGTAAGACACAAGGCCGGGTTTTAGTGTGGGAAACCCTAGCTCCCCAAAGAGGAGCACTCTAGATTGGAATAAAATTTAAATTACCACAGTCTAAGAGGGTCTTCTCTTTCACCTACCGATGGCAGAATAGACTAAGCGTAACATCAGAACAAATACTACACTTTTATCATCCAGTGTCGATTTACTTGCCTCCCTACGAGAACATATACTACACTTTGATATGATCCGAAAGGCCAAGAAAATTAAGTAATTTCTATATATTACTCTTAGTCTGTCTGTCTTTCCGTTCCACTTTTTCTCTGAAACTACTGAATCGATCGGGCTGTAATGTTGTATAGACCTTTGTCACGAAAAGGTGTAGCGAAATAAGTAATATGGTATCCGTTCGATGCACAGTACGAGAGTAATGGAGAGTAATAGAGATTAGACACGATGATATGTTTATTCTGGACGTTTTCTCGAAAGCTATTGATCCAATCCGACTGGAATTTTGTATGAACCTTTGCTTTGATAAGTTGCAATATTGTGAAATCCGTTCACTTCAGATTTGGGGATTAATAAGAATTAATAATATTTGATGTAAAAATAAACAAACAAATAGCCATATTCAACTATCAATTAGACATGAAGTATTGATTCAAAGTCTACGAATAATAATATGTGATTATCTACATATTAACAAGGACAACTTTTTTCTTCCACAAAACAAGCAAACCAAACATCTATATATTAATAGGATAGCGTGTGTGTTATTTATTTTGTTTCACGCTTACATCCGAGTGACTGTCGTTTAATTGTTATTAACTTCCATTTCTTGTAATAAATAATTTTACTAAGAATTCTTCATATGTTTTGGTTTCGATTTCGATTATAGCTGAAGGAATTCAACTTATATATATATATATATATATATTGTTATGTTTGACGTTCATCTTCGTCGCCAACTGTTATGGTTGCAGGTTGAACCAAATAATGTATAAGGCAATACAAATGAAGACTCAACAAAAAAAAAGGTAGATCAATAAGAAGTGTATTAGGAAAAGTATATTTACAGTATATTTACATAATGGTTGTAAGGTAAGAGAGTCTTGGCTGGAGAACATATCTGCTCTCGGCTCGGCCTTCGGTGGCTTCTGGTTAACACACACTCAGACCAACCGAGTCTTGCTATTTATGTGTAATATTATCCACATATGTAAATGAGTGGGTGCCACCACAACATATATATATATGTTGTTTTGAAAAACGAAAAACCGAATGAATTTATGAAATTTCATAAATTCATTCGGTTTTTCTTTTATCAAAACAACATAACGTCAACCTGGTATTTTTTATTTTACTTTATTTTTATTCATATATATATATATATATATATATATATATATATATATATATATATATAATTTTTTTTCATAAGTTTTGGTTTCGGTTTCGATTCAAGCTGATGAACTCAAGTCATATGGACACACACACACACACACACACACATATATATATATATATATATATATATATTATTTTAGAAATCACATCTTTATAATATATATAAATTGATAGAACATTAATTCTATAATGATATATACGAAATCTGCCAGAATTGAAATATCGTATTTAAGCGTACGTTACGACCGGGATCTGCCAGCTTAGATAAATAATTTTGCAGTGTTAACAAAAGAGCTACAATAACATCAAAGCCTTTCCATTTACGCTGAACATCTACAAAATTCCAACATCAATAGATTACATACGAATGGATCCCCTGTGGAATTTCCACAGGTCCTGCTAGTATAATTTATTTTACAAAATGTATAGTGTTGGAAAAGTTGAATGAGTTGAGCAGATATAATCATCTTTTCTTTTGTTACTGGATTAATGACTTTAACATCCGAACTTTATAAACTCCAAAATCCCCCTCGTTGTCAACGATTGAATGAAAATGTGATTCTAGTTTTATTCTATATCAACACCCTTTATAGACTGATTCTGGGATTTTTTTTTCGCAGAAGAAAATGCAGTCGCCTAAGATTACTGTACCTATTTACAATGCCTCCTCACCGGACAGAGTTAGACACCAGACTCGTTTTTTAACGTGGAGAAAAGGTACAAAAATAAAAATTGTCTCAGTCGTGAAATATTTCTCCTCCATTGAAAGAGAACGAGAAATGGAAGAACAGATACTATACTTTCATCTTGGCCAAAAGATTACTGTAGCCTGAAATATGTTTGAGTAAAACACGTTATATTTTACTTGTTTAAGTTAGAAAAAGACTGTGAATATCTCAATCACGCATCATTTCTTTCATCTGTATCTTTTTTTAGCAAAAACAAATGTCCAAGATTTCCTCTCTTTCTATACATATATAATGACAAATTTATTTTGTATAGCCGCCATGTTGAAATATAAATTTGAA
Source organism: Euprymna scolopes (assembly GCF_053919585.1). Classification (NCBI taxonomy): domain Eukaryota; kingdom Metazoa; phylum Mollusca; class Cephalopoda; order Sepiida; family Sepiolidae; genus Euprymna; species Euprymna scolopes. The sequence continues at coordinate 21,781,934 of NC_136513.1, read as the reverse complement.
TATTATTAAACATTTAACAGTAATTTCCTACGATATTTTAATTGCAACTGAGTGATCAGTTTGCGTTAAATTTATATAATAAAATAAACTCTACTCAAAAATATACTGGGGCGGGGGTTGTATTTTATGTTTAATTGTAAGAAGACAGAAAAAAAAACGCATCTCGTTTTTATTAATCTGTTGACAAGATTTTGTTTCTGTTTATTTGTTAACCATGTCGAACTTTTCCATAGAGCTGACAAAGATCTCATTCAGAGGCGTCTGGCTTGCATAAGTTCTCCTCGTTTGTTGCAACTATTCGTTAATTTTAGGTGTACAAAAGCAGTAAGGTTTTGCGATTGCAAACAAAGTCGGGGAATGCTTGGCTAATAACAAAGAAAAGAATAGCCCAGTTTCGCTACATTGATTTGCAGTTTCTACATTTGATACGTTATTACTTGTCGCATTCCTATGCACAGACGTTCAGATATGATACGCAGCTTGTATGAGGAACACCCATTCGTATTTGGGTTGTTTTTTGTGCCTGTTCTTTCACTATTCAACTAAACACTTTTATATTGTAATATAATGAAAATTCTGGCTTTTCCATACTAAACTAATAAAAATTTATGAGTGTGAATTAAATCCTGCTTTTGTTATTTGGGAGGGTAAGCAATGGTGGACATTCAATGAAGGTAGAATTTAATATTCATTGAGCTTGAAATAAATTCTAGAGCACGAAAGGTAGCTCGCTTTAATGGTAACAACGTCCTCTTCGTAGCTCTTCAATATTTTGGAGTAAAAAATAGGAGGTTTAACATCTGGGATTCCTGTATATAATAACATGGGTGGCCGGCGTTGCCCAGGTGTTTGGGAGGGGGGGGATGTATTGAGCAAAAAAAGTGATATTTGGAAGGCAGGCTCGAATCCGTACAGCGAAGGAAGAAAAGGACGTGAATAAAACGTGGCGTCTTTGCTGGTACGACTACCGCAAACCGGAAGTGACGTAGGTTTAAATTAAGGCTAGACAATCGAAAAGAGGGGATGACTTTCGAAAATATCGGCGAAAAATAGCAACCCCTCCCTGTATAAAAGTGCCCAGTTGAGGATGTGGAAATTAATGTTTTTAGCCAATTTTTCGGTATATGTCTTCTGAAGGATGGAGCTTAAAAACAATAGTGATCTGGTTAAAATCTGTCGAACGTTTTAGGCAGACATGCAAACATACATACATTTATATATTGGTATCTCAAATTTTCAACCCAAACCGATTAAAAACCTTGCCTTATCTCTAAATAACATTTATGTAAAATTTCAAATGTATAGACCAAAAATTGTCTGAGTAAGTTGGTAGAGACTGCAAAGGTCAATTTTTTTAAGCTTTGACCCCTATTATGACCCCTTAACATTTATTGTTTTGGGCTCAAATCAAGTTATTAAGTTGGATGCATGTCCAAGGAACCTATATATAAAATTTCAAGTTTTTTAACCCAAAATTCGCGGAGGAGTTTGGTAGAGTTCTCAAATGTCAAATCGTTGAACTTTGACTCCTCAATAGCCGAATTTCTGGCTGAAAACGGATTAAAAAGATTTTCCCAAATCTAAGTACCCTGTATATCAAATTTCGAGTCTGTAGACTGAAAATTGACAGAGTTATTGTGTAGGGAAATGTACACAGACAGACACACACACAGACAGAAACTTTCATTTTTATAGATATACTAGCACGGGTGCCCGGCGTTGCCCGGGTGTTTGGAGGTGTATGGTGAGCCAAAAAAAAAAAGCGGTCAATTTTTTTAAATTTGACCCCTATTGTGACCCCTTAAAATTTATGGTTTTGGGCTCAAATCAAGTTATTCAGTTAGATCCATATCAAAGTGACCTATATCTAAAATTTCAAGTATTTGGACCCAAAACTAGCGGATGAGTTTGGTAGAGTTCTCAAAGGTCAAATCGCTGAATTTTGATCCCTTAACAGCCAAATTTCTAGCCGAAAATGGATTACAAAGATTTTCCCAAATCTCAGTACCCTGTATATCAAATTTCGAGTCTGTAGACTGAAAATTGACAGATTTATTGCGTAGGAAAATGTACACAGACACACACACACACAGAAACTTTTACTTTTATATGTATACTAGCATTTCAGTTCGGCGTTGCCCGGGTGTTTGGAGGTGTATGTTGAGCAAAGAAAAACAGGGTCAATTGCTTAACTTTGACCCATATTATGGCCCCTTAAAATGTATTGTTTTGGGCTTAAATCAAGTTATTAAGTTAAATCCATGTCCAAGGAACCTATATTTAAAATTTCAAGTGTTTAGACACAAAATTGTCGGAGGAGTTTGGTAGAGTTCTCAAAAGTCAAATCGTTGAACTTTGATCCCTTAACAGCCAAATGTCTGGCCAAAAACGGACCACAAAGATTTTCCCAAATCTCAGTGCCCTGTATATCAAATTTCGAGTCTGTAGACCTAAAATTGACAGATTTATTGCGTAGGGAAATGTACATACACACACAGATCCACAGACACGCAGACACGTTCACTTTTATATATATATATATATATATATATATATATATATATATATATATATATATATATATATATATATATATACTAGACTACCCGTGACCCGTTAGGTCAGTATGTTATATTAGCTATGGAATTAATGTATAATTGTGACACTTTTGACGTAAAGAAAATAGTTTTTTTGACATAACAGAAACATTTCTATGAAAGTATATTAAGATGAAAAATCACGGACGGATCGCTCAAACATGAAAAAAAATCCTCCCTAATCGTTTAAAGTTACCTATTTTTCCAATTAATCGCTCAAAAATCGAAAATTAAACATAATTTTCCTACGAATCGAACACAAACGAAAGTCATTTAGCAGCAAAAGAGCACATGAACCTACCGATGAGAAATATAAGAATGAAAAACCCATATCGGAATCCTTCAACAAAGTTATAGAAACTTAAAATCTAAAAAAAAAATTATTATTAAAACCTGAAGTAAAAAAAATAAAACCTAAATAAATAAAATAAAATAAAACTAATATTTGAACAGATTAGTAAATGTATCAACAAATTCACCGTTCTCACACAACAATTTTGTATCTAGAAATGTAAACAAAAAATAAAAAAGAAGGAAAGAATGAAGGAAGGAAAAGGGACGGATAGAGAGTAGTAGTAGTAGTAGTAGTAGTAGTAGTAGTAGTAGTAGTAGTAGTAGTCTTGGCTTTACTACGATTGTTCTTATGTTTGTCAACGGATTAAAGTTGTTTAGTTGTAAGAAAATAGTGACAGTATAGTTGTAATAAAGAATAGTTGCAAAAAAAACACTCTTCCCATGTTAAATAATGATTCCGCAATAATAGCGTTAATATTTCAGTGTGCAGGTCAATATCTGCAAAACAAGTGATTTGTGTTTATTTGTTTACGTTGTTATGGACTATTGTTTATGCGCGCATGCGCCACCGGATGTCGTAAACCGGAAAGTGGGTTATATCATATATATATATGAAAATAATGGAAATAGTATTCCAACAGGGTAAAGAGATAAAAAAGGAACAAATCAAATTATACGTTCATCAACATCTTTATTGCGAGATTTCCTATGGATGAAATTAAGAAAACAAAACACCGGTACTCTAATTTCATTCATACATAAGAAGTCTAGCAATGAAGACGAAACGTTGATGAACACATAAGTTGGTGTGTTCCTTTTTATATTTCTCTCTCTCTTTCTCTCTCTCTCTTTCTCTCTCTCTCTTTCTCTCTCTCTGTATATGTGTGTGTATTTTAATATCAATGGTGTTTCTTAAATTGGAATGTCTATTATTTTGACACACGCGTACGACCGACGCTTCACACTGTATGGGATATTAAAACATCAACCTCAATCTCCAACATATGCGGACGTGGCAAGCATTACATAAAGGAATAAAGAAAATACTATCTTAATTTTTATGAAGAAAAATTTATTACGATTCAAAAATGCGAATTTAATTTTAATACTCGTAAATAAAATCTTTTACTTTTGCAGTCTGGGTCTTTGAACACTGAAACTTAATATATATATATATATATATATATACTTGTACTTTTTTGTAGAAAAAGAAATCCCATACAGTGCTCTATTATTAGGGAAAAAACCTTCCTCGAAATAAGAGCAATATATTTTTTGTATAATATATACAGGAATTTACATTTATATCGGTAGTCGGTACCGACGGTTTCAAGCCCGGTAGTTGAGGACTGCTCTTAATGTCCGCCTCAGGCTCTCTTCAGCCGACTCTCATCTGTCTTTAACCGGAACCGGAACTCTATATATGCACACCATAATTTTTATTTATTTATTTATTTATTTTATCCTTTATATTTTTTTATTTATTATTTTTTGTATGCTACTTTAATAAGGTAATAAATTTGAAGCAATAAATTAAATTGGAATGACGAAGCGGCCGTTTAAACAGAGATATTACATGCACATGAGCTCTTTTAGCAAACAAGATCTGGCAGTTAAAAGAAGAAGGTGCACCTTTTACGGTGAAATGGAAAAAAATCGAGCAAAAACCTTCATACTCCCCAGAGTTAAAACAATGCTCGCTCTGCAATGCCGAAAAATATTATATTTTAAAAGCAACCCAAGAAGATGGATGCTTAAATGTAAGAAACGAATGCTTGAAGGACTGTATACATAAAAGAGGATCGCTTCTTATAAATTGGAATAGAAAAAAAGATAAAACGTGAAGGTAAAAAACAAGGGGTTTAGTTATAGACACATGCCAAAATATTTTATTTTATATTATTGTAGATCTTATCACCCATTTTAAACGAGATCTAGAGAGAATTTTTAAGTTTAAAATTTTAAATGTTTTAAAACGTGTTTTTAAATAGAGCGAGATCATATTATACTTAATATACTTAAATATAAAAACGCCAATTTTTGACACCGTTTAGACCTATTTCAATCTAAGATTTATTACCGTTTTTAAAACGAAATCTATATATCTATAAAAACAGAGATGTGTGTGCCACAGACGATTTCTGATTGGTTAATCCAATAATCACATCTCCTAAAAACCTATGGTTCGTAGGCTCTTAACTTTACCATAAAATATTATGGCTTTATTTATTGTCCATCTTGGAAGGGTTTAATTTTTTCCTAACTTGCGATTTACAAATTACAAAAATACGAAACTTACAATCTAACAATCGAACCTCCGACATCACGGCCGCCATTATGAAACTAAACTAAAAAAAAAAAAAAAACGCGCGTTCACTCGTGGTCTTTACATTTCGGGTTTGGGTACTTGTGCAGTTTTCCATTGACATTAAAAAATGGAAATATTTTTTTAAAAAATATATTGTACATACTCGTCATGGGATAAAGTTTTCCTACAGAAAAAATCACGTAATTTCATCAAGTAGTTATTTTTTTATAGCGAAAAAAGAAAAAAATCAACGCTACAAGCGAGTCATTATTAATTAAACAGAAAGTTCAAGTAGGGGGATTTCCCTTTTTTTTATAGCGAGGCCAAATTTCGCGAATTTGGCCTTTTTTTAAAGCAGTTTGGCCTTCAAAATTTCTGTTTGGCCTTTTTCTTCACCGATGAAATAAAAAAAAGCAAATAAAAACAACGCAATAAAACTTATAAAAATACGGCACACTTTTGTTGTTCTTGTTTTTTTTTTTTGGTAATTTTCCTTATTTTTTTATTTTTTCAAGATAATACTATTAAATGGACACTATTATGCCAAATTAGCCCCCCCCAAAAAAAAAAAATGCACAAAAATTCGAGATTTAAGGTTTTGACGAGATAATTTAGCGAATTGTCCGGACTATTGCGAGAGAAACATCCATTAGTTTTTCCTGAAATTTTGCCACAAATTGTATTTCAATGCATAGATGTGCATAGTAACAACATTTTTTTGCCGAAAATTCCCGTTGCGTCCCCAGATTTCATCGGTGAAGAAAAAGGCCAAACAGAAATTTTGAAGGCCAAACTGCTTTAAAAAAAAAGACCAAATTCGCGAAATTTGGCCTCGCTATCAAAAAAAAAAAGGGAAATCCCCCTACTTGAACTTTCTGTTTGGTTAAGAATCAAGATGGCTGAATTAATAATTACTCGCTTATAAGACTATCAATACACACAAAAAAATATAGATTTATTTTTGGGTAAAGTTCCCTCGGTTTTCCTTTCACTTGAGTAAATAATGGTCTTTTGTTATATATATGGCGTACTATCATCCTTATATATATGATGTTTATGTTTATATATATATATATATATATATATATATATATATAGGTGATAGTGTCTGTGTGTGTCTGTGCGTCTGTGTGAATTTCCCTACGCTAAAACTCTGTCAATTTTAAGCCTAGAGATTCGAAATTTGATATACAGGGTACTGAGATTTGGGAAAATCTATGTGATAGGTTTTCGACAGAAATTTGGCGATTAAGTGGTCAATATTCAACGATTTGACCTTTGAGAACTCTACCAAACTCCTCCTACAATTTTGGGTCTAAACACGTGATATTTTAGATATAGATTCCTTGGACATGGATCTAACTTATTCACTTTACTTGATCCTTAAACAATAAATGTTAAGAGGTCATAATAGGGGTCAAAGTTTAAAAAAATTGACCTTTTTTTTTTCTCAGCATTAACCTCAAAACACCTGGGCAACGCCGGGCACCGATTGCTAGTTACATATAAATAACGTTTTAAATAATTTAAAACGTGAAACGATACTTAAATATAAACATATGCCGTATTTTTACACATTTTAAGTCTATTTTAACTAAATATTATTACCGTAATTAAAACGAAACTAGAGATTAAAATAAATCTTAAACGTTTTTAAACGCAAAGCGATACTTAAATATTAGTATATACCATCCCCTGGGCACTTCCTAGGTCTATTTCAATCTAAATTTTATTACCCTATTTTTAAACGAGATTAGACATAACTTAAAAATGAACTTTTAAAACGCTTTTATACGAGACTTAAACTGAATGATAGGGGGGGGATGCTTAAAGAAAAATAATAATATAGAAGGCATCATCCAATACTTTTTAATTTATTGCTTCAAATTTATTACCTTAGTAAAGTAGCATACAAAAAAATAATAAATAAAAAAATATAAAGGATAAAATAAATAAATTAATAAATAAAAATTATGGTGTGCATATATAGAGTTCCGGTTCCGGTTAAAGACAGATGAGAGTCGGCTGAAGAGAACCTGAGGCGGACATTAAGAGCAGTCCTCAACTACCGGGCTTGAAACCGTCGGTACCGACTACCGATATAAACGTAAATTCCTGTATATATTATAAAATATATATATATATATATATATATATATATATATATATATATATACAATTTTCGTGCATTTATAAGCTACAATAAATATCCAAATGAATGATTTCACGATAATTAAGGTTTTTAAAAATCAAACAATTGAAAGATACATCTTCCTTACTTAAAAATGCTAGGTTTATTTATGGTGTCTTTTATATATAAAAAAACACACAATATTTTTGCTGATGTTTCAAAAGAAACTATATGTCAACATTATTGTCCGTGGCTTGATGTCTATCACAATAAAAATATCGTTTCCAAAACGATCGTACAAATTATTGACTTTGTTGTTGTTCCTTCTTATGAAACAGATTTTTAATTTTTAATTTTAATTTTAATTTTAAATTATCAATCACTAAATATTAAAGTAGCTCTAGGATATTTGCCTTATCGAGCTTATTATATATCTGCATTACAACGAGCACTGTTCTTTTCTTGTATTTTAATTAAATTAGTAATTTTACAATAACATTAAAATACAATCTGCTCTTAAGACTACTGTTCTAACCACCTTTAAATTTATATATATATATATATATATATATATATATATATATATATATATATATATATATATAGTCTTTGAAGTTTTTAACCTTTAAAACTATACAAAAAAATATTTCTTATCATTCATTAGAAAACCATCTAGCCAGTAAGTCATTTAATCACCTGCAATCACCGCATCAACTCGCTCTCAAATTTACTATAATACCAATAATTTATTTTTCAAGAGATCATCAGTTGTTTACCATGAAACACTGTTTCGGGATTTAAAAACAAAACAGTATATTACATCATGGCTCCCCAGCAGTGTTGATCAAACACCACCACTCTTATATATATATATATATATATATATATATATATATATATATATATATATATATATATATATATTCGCGCCGAGTCGTAGAAATTTCCAGATTGGTATCTGGGGGCGCATTAATTCACTGGGAGAGATACACCCCCTGTCTTCATTAACCATGCATCTAGAAGCAGGTAATTCTAATGTAAAAATCTGCGGTCTACGGTATACTCTGTCTTGTGGCAGCCATCTCCTCCGACAAAAGTTAGCAGTTATACTAAAAAGTGTTCCTCCCGGAATGCTTCACTCTAAAATAATATTCTCTCGTTTTGTTTTACAGCAATGCAAACCCCATTTTTTTTTTTTTTACTTCTTAACATTTATTACTTAGGTTTCAAATCAAATTAAAAAGGGTTACCTATGTGCATGTTACCTACATGTAAAATTTCAAGTGTTTAGACTCAAAATTGGTAGTGGAGTTTGTAGAGTTTTCAAAGGTCAAGTCGTTGAACTTTGACCTCTTGACAGTCAAATTTCTAGCCGAAAACTGATTCAGAAGATTTTCCCAAATCTCAATAACTCTTATGTCAAATCTCGCTTCTCTAGACTGAAAAGGGACAGAGTAGTTTGGTTGGGAAATGCACACACACATTTTCACATTTACAGATATATAGATTATAAATCGAAATGTGTTAAGTTGTGCCATGAGGTCAACTTGTTTCTAAAATACAGGTCACTTTTTATCGTACGTACATGGAATATTTTCATGTTATTTATTATCGATTTTCTTGTTCTTAAGTTTCACATTTATTATTTTTTTAGAGGGGTGGAGTGGCGGTCGACTTCTTTTTCTTCACCACATGTAATCCTATTCGATATATTTTTTTTTTCTGTGGGTATTTCGTTTCATTGATTTCTACACCTGTGCATTATAAAAATATTTATAAATATGTAAACACATATATACGTAGTAGCAAATTGTGGTAATATGTTTACCAGAAAAACAGTTGGAAATAAGTCATGCACCATCCACTATGACTACGAAATTCCTACAGCTACATACCTAGAAAATGGGGCGATTAAGCCTCACATAGTGATATGGAACATGAAATAGAATGTGGTAAACCTAGTTTAAGTAAGCATCCCTAATGATGCTAGCCTTAACAGAACAGAGAGAGAGAGAGAGAGAGAGAAAGGGGAGAGGATGGGATAGCTGGAATCTTAAGAAGGTATCGATCATACCAGTCATTATAGGAGCAACCGGGCTAGTGAAAAAGAATTTCAAAAACTATCTGGCGAATATACCCGGTGAACCAAGTGCAAAAGAAATACAAACAATTGCACTTACAGCGACGGTTAGAATCTTAAAAAGATCTCTCGGTTGGAGTAACTTAACTAATGGGAGAATGTTCGGCACCCGGTAGAATGCCTCGTCCCCGGCAAAAACAAAGTGATAAGAAAATCCAAACTAAAAATGAAACTCACAGTATGTTTAAATGCCTGCTAGATATCACCCTCGTGCTTCTTCTGTCTATCTGTTCGGAGATTTGACAGGACAATCCGATATGGGAATACTTCACTCTATAAGTAATTTCCAAGGGAATATTCAAAATGACATAGAATTCGAAGCCTAAAGAAAATCTCCTCGTTATGATTACCCCATACATTCTCATACGGGGAATGGCACGATTGTTAAGGTGAAAATAAATAAATATATAAATAACTAGCGGGCTAGGGATTTGCCTGTTCATAAAATACACTTAAATATGATATTTTCATTTTTCCAGATTTCATATATATTGTTATAGACTCGTAATTTCAAAAGCAAAAAAAAAAAGAAAAATGGCTAGAATCGGAACCAAAAGCAAAGCTGTAACATTGAAAGCTGGTGACGTTACCACTGTACCAACATGATACGCATATGGACTGACTAAAAATTAAAAATAAACTAAGATGAATGTACAAAATGTAAAGCGATTTTTTTTTCAATTTGGACTAATTTTGACCCCTTGAAAACTATTTATACCGGCTAACGACCCATAAAATAATGATTCGTAAATAATCCAAATTATTTTAGCCCCTAGCGCCGCTCTACGACTTTTAGTTTCGGCTGAGATAGAGTTTGAAAAATATGGAGACAGACAGACAGACATATATACTTTTTTATATATTAGATAAATAATGAAATCAGCATAGAATAGAGTAGTTACTTTTTTTACCAATTTGTTTACAATTCTAGACGAACATTCTAACCTGATATTTTTTAATTCTTCAATTAATTATTCCATGTAAATCCGGATATAAAAACAGCTTAAACTATCTATCTTCCTATGTTCGTGGTGCATTAAATAGGTTTCCAGACTTTTTACGAATGGTCACTTCTACTGCTAGAACACATGAAACTCCAATCTCTTTCGAAGTAATCTCCTCCGGCTGCAATACACTTGTTTTACCGTTCGAATTTCTGGAAGGCTTCATAGAAGTCCTTTTGTGTAAGCGTGTCAATGACCCCCGTCACAGTTTCTTTCGTCTCCTCAATTATTTTATAACGACACATTCTAAGCTTTTCCTTGATGAGTGCTTAATCCCAGAAAGTGTTAATTGAAAGTACAGAACAGTTAAAATACATTTGAGAAAGCCCAAAATAGTTCAGATTTCATTAGTTAAGTGTAATGACATTAAAAGACGTGTATATGCATGTAATGATATGAATACTACACACATTTTTTTTAATTAAGAGATTATATATCTCTGGTGCAATTCGATTAAAAATGTCAACTTTAAGGGTGTTTGCTATGTAATTCTCAAGTTTTAGCAGAACATGTCTATCTTAGTAACTTTATGTATATGCTCATACTATTACCAGGCTAATTACTAATTATATATATATATATATATATATATATATATATATATATATATATATATATATATACTAGTACGGTAAAAGGGTAAAAGGTCGATATATACCAGATATATTTTGTGATAGTTTTGTGCGAAAATTGTGCATCTATATGTCTTTTTACTATTTTAGTTTTGATTGATTTTCATCACACACTTTTTGGTTGAACTCTTCGATTTATTTCCATCGATTTCTGTCACATTTTCATTTCATTTTTACTTGTCTTTCGATTCAATTGATTTAGAAACTCATATATCATACACATCCCTCCCCCTCTATCTCTCTCTCTCTCTCTCTCTCTCTCTCTATATATATATATATATATATATGTATATATATATGTATATATGTATATATATGTATATATATGCATATATATATGCATATATACATGTATATATGTATGCATATATATATATGTATATATATATGTATATATATGTATGCATATATATATATGTATATATATATGTGTATATATATATGTATGCATATATATATATATGTATATATATATGTATGCATATATATATATATATATATATATATATATACAGGGGGTGCGCGTGTGCGTGCGTGTTGGTGTGTATATGCACGTATGTGTGCGTAACTCAATCAATCTATGCCACTCCTTACATTAGTTTGCTATTAAAATTTTGCACGAATCTCAATAATGTAATGGATTTTAACCTGACGATTCCCTACGGGGGTGAAACGCGAAAGATTCCGTGCAGCTTAGTTACAATATTTTTTCATAAGTTACTATCCAGCTCTACTCACGCCTTGAGTACTATTGGCGTACAGTATACACTGAACGTAGATATAATTACACACAGTACACACACACGCGCGCACACACACACATACACGCATATATATATTGTGGTTTACGGTCTTAAAAAATATTGAGGAAATCTTTTTATAAGACAATCACAACCAAATCTATGTGTGTGTGTGTGTGTACATGTATGCATGCATGTACACACACACACACACACACACACACACACACACACGAATAGGCCAATATATAAGATAGAGCAAAATAAAATGCATATAAATATATATATGTGTGTGTGTGTGTAAATTTGTGATTTGACGTTAATTTTGAAGCAAGAAAATTTGCCAGAATCTATTACAATGTTTAAAATGCTTCTACTCGAATAGTTAATTATGATCAACGAACGTTCCACCCTTCAATACTTATTGATTGCCTGCACGACTTAGGGACTCCTTCCCCCTGCAGTGACTTGGTCCACAATGCATTCTAGTCTACATTGCACTGTAGAGAATCTACTGTATCATGGTTTAATCGTTTTCTCTAAATAATGGCTTCATTTAAGGTTTAAAATGCACAAGTAAAGTATCATGGTTTAATCGTTTTCTGAACAGAAACATTCATTGTGAACGCACCCCTGCCTTATCAAAGAACCAACTGTTGATTGTATAAAATTATTTTTGCATAACCACTTTAGTTAAAATCTAGCGTACAAAAGCCAAGTGTCATGGTTGAATTGTTCTGTAAAATAAACATTCATTTTGGACGCGCCCCTGTCTTATAAAGAATCTACAAAAGTTGATTTTATAGACGGGCCTCTTTGCTTGTGCGGTGATATTAGGTTTTCCCAAAAGTTCGTAAGCACTTCCAAAAAATTGAAATTTTATTTGCCATATAATAATAACATTTTTTTTTTAATTCAATTTAACATTTTATAATCAACTCTTAATGATGTGATATTTTAAGTTATAGATTTATAATATTTTTTTACTAGAATATCTTGTATTTTTCTTTTCCAGTTTTAAAAACAAGACATTTTACTTTCCTGGGCTAAATCTTAACCACATTACTTTTCATGCTCGCCTTTTTTCTATGTACTCCATGATTTTCCAGGCTTTACTTTAAAATAATATTTTCTTTTTTTTGTTCAATAATATACGCATTGTCCATAAAAATTAATACAACGTTTTAAACTAACAAAATAAAAAAAAATCAAATAAAAGACGTAATTAAGTAAATAAACAGAAAGAAAGGAACAAAAAAGAGAGAAACAGAATTAACGTGCGACTTTGTAAGCGAAATATTATCAGCCCTAGCACGGAAAGAGCATCACTTTTGTTAACTCTCTCTCTATAACCCGAATATGATGCCATGCGAGCGACATTCCCGCTATGATTTATGAAGGCGTCGACTACGAAAAAGTTACTATGGTAACCAACAGCCAGTCAGAAGAAATTGTCTCTAAAACGTCAATGTTAAAAAAGTTGTATTGGTATCCAGCCGCTAATCAGAAAAAAGGCAACCTTAGAGACATTCCTTCTGTTTACAGAGAGAAGGCCCAGTCAACCGAACGTGAATGTCCTCCAATATCTTTAGATAAAACTGGGAGTGAACACGACTCAGAATTGAAAATGAGTCCGTACTGAAGTTCGCTGCACATGACGAATTTTTAATGTGATGGTCAGTTATTGAAGACCCGTATCTGTTGCCAATAATGTCCGTTGCTCGGTATGTCTCATTTCTGATTTTGCTGGGTACGTGCTATTGGATTCTCTCATCCAGTCTCAACGTCGTTCGCCCAACGTAGCTTGCACCGCGACTACACTTCAAATTGTATTACATTATTATGATGGGGTGGTGGGAACACTTTTTTTCGAGAGGATGCCATAAAGGTTTTTGTAGAGACTACAACACGCACATTTGAAGCAAAATGATATTTTTGAATCGTTGAGCTGATTTGTTTGGCGAATTTCTCACTTACTGTCCCCAACCATGGTAACCGAAGATATATTGGTTATTTAGTCACCGGTTAATTTAAGAAAACTGAAACTTAATTTTTCTTTTAATGACTAATTTAATCACATCAGCTAATTTTGATTTATAAATAATCATCCGGTCACGATATGTTAGTGTCCAAATTACATTGATTTTACGGGGTTTTTTTGGGGGGGAGGGGGCAAAATTAATCCAAGCGTGTATATTGTCCCGTAAATGTGGATTTGTGGTATATTGTTGTAAGGTAACTAGATGGTGTTTTTGTTACTAATACATCAAGGAAAGCTATGGACGAGTAACACTCTCCTTCATTAGTGTACTTTAACATGGGATGTATATGTATATATATATATATATATATATATATATTATATATTATGTATACTTTAACGCGGGATATATATATATATATATATATATATGTATATATATAGCCACTCTGATGAGTCATAGACGACGAAATACGTGTCAGTGGATAATTATATTAAAAAGACAATATATATGTATGTATATATATATATATATATATATATATATATATATATATATAAAGAAAGAAATTTAATTTCAGAAATCAATGATTAGTATTAATAAAACATGTTAAAGGGACATAGGTAATTAGTGGTAACATTGTATGATATTTTTGTTTGAATTTTTTTTTTTAGTGGAGATACGAAAATAGGTAAATATATAAATCTTTAAAAAAAAACGACTTTGCATGGATGCGATATAGGTAAGATATTTTCGCTTGTTTTCTTTTCCTTATAAGGGAAATGGTTTCCATAATGTTTTCTTGTTAAAGTGTTTTATTCAATAAATCTGAAGAAAGGCTGTTCTTGTGAAAATTTTCAAACGACATGATGTTTGAATTTATCTGAATAGTCTTGGTTTTTGTGAAAACAATATATGAATGCTCAATTATGAAATATGATTATTTTGTAGCTTACAGTTTTAGTCATCTCTTTTTGGCTTAAAATTTATTGTAATATGAACGATTACTGAATTATATAAACTCAGTAAAATTCGGAATACTACAAATAAGACTAATATATATATATATATATATATATATATATATATATATAAAAGTGAAAGTGTCTGTCTGTCTCTCTTTGTGTCTCTGTACATTTCCCTACGCAATAACTTTGTCAATTTTTAGTCTACAGCCTCGAAATTTGATATACAGGGTACTGAGATTTGGGGAAATAAATGTGATCAGTTTTCGGCCAGAAATTTGGCTGTTAAGGGGTCAAAGTTCAACGATTTGACCTTTGAGAACTCTACCAAACTCCTCCGACAATTTGGGGTCTAAACACTTGAAATTTTAGATATAGGTTCCTTGGACATGGATCTAGCTTAATAACTCTATTTGAACCCTAAACAATAAATTTTAAGGGGCCATATTAGGGGTCAAAGGTAAAGAAAATTGACCGTTCATTTTTTATTTTTTTTTTTGCTCACCATATACCTCCAAATAGCGGGGCAACACGGGGCACCCATGCTCGTATATATATATATATATATATATATATATATATATATATATATATATATATATATATATATATGGGTAACTATTTTTTAAAGAAATGAATAAAACATGTATATATGAACATGTACATATTTATACTTATATTTGTGTATGCATCAAATATGGAGGAGGTTAAAATGTTTTAATTATGCGGTTGTCTTCTCTTTTAACTCTGCATTCTTCCTGCACTTATGTCGATCCGAACATAAGATGGGGCGAGGGCGAGGCAATAGGCATCAAGGGTTAAGTCATACGGCCGCGAATGTAGACGCGGGTGAATCAGAGGACGAAACGAAATCGACCAATTAACGTTTCTTTAATAAAGAATAATGAAAACATTGTTTGAAGTGTCCACCCTGTTCACGAGGTGGAAATGCGGGTACGTTTGTCTACTTCGCTATAATTTACTTACTTGACATAATTTGATTTATATATATATATATATATATATATATATATATATATAGAGAGAGAGAGAGAGAGAGAGAGAGAGAGAGAAAGAGATAAAGAGAGATGGAAATGTATAAAAAAGAATACGAAAAGTATAAAAGCTTATAACTTTTCTTTATTCGTTTTCAATTGGTGACGTGCAGGAATACAAAATATTAACTTTTTTACAGGTGTATATATATATATATATATATATATATATATATATATATATATATATATATATATATATATATATATATATATATATACAGGGTGACCAAAAAGAAAACAGAGGACATTCAATTGTTTTTCTGAACATTTTACAATCAACAGAGAAAAAAAATGCCAAAGACCCTAGTGTTTTGACGTAATGTTTTGAATATAATAAACTAGTGATGACCAAAGTTTCATTTCATTCGGACAAAGCACTAAGAAACGGTGCCTAATTAGAGTTACGGCCCGTTTTTTTGGTAACCCTGTATATATATAGTTTTAGTATTAGTTTTAGTTTTAATTATCTATTTTATTTATATATTGCCTTTTTTATTTTCTTTAAAAATCTGAATGCATAAATTTGCTTCTTGTTTCTTTTAAACTAGCCTTATTATCTCATTCTTTATTTTTATTTATGCGTTTATCTCCGTATATTCATTTTTACATATTCTTTACTTATTTTGCATATTCACGTTATTTTGTTTATTTCTATATATTTATTATCAACTTATTTCGGATATTCATTTTATATTTTCTTATTATCTTATTTTATTATATTATTTTATATATATATATATATATATATATATATATATATATATATATATATTCAACTTTATTTATTTTGATTAACTTTATTTTATTTATTGCCTATATTTACTTACATTTATTTATGTAATTTATTTTTCATGATTGTTCCTGGATTTTATTTTATCTATTTATTTCATATATTTACTTTATTTTGTTATTATAAATGTTTTTTTCGGATATTTATGTAATGTATTTATTTGTTTTATATATTTATTGTCAATGATCCCTGATAATTATTTTATTTTATGTCATTTATTTATTTCATATATTTACTTGCTTATTTTATATATTTGTAATAAATCTTTGCGGAATGTTTACTTTATTTCATGTGTGTATTTATTTTTTTTTCTTTATTTCCTTTATTTTATTTATTTATTCCATATATTTACTTTATTTTATTTATTTATTTCATATATTTACTTTATTTTATTTATTTATTTCATATATTTACTTTATTTTATTAATTTATTTCATATATTTACTTTATTTTATTCATTTATTTCATATATTTAATCTAAATTGACACAGGATATTTATTTTATTTTATTCATTTATGAAGTTTTATGTAATTTATTTCGGAGCTGCTTTTTTTCGTAGATCATTATGTTCTTCATTAATTTGTGTTTTGTATATTTTGAGATTAATCTTATCTTTTAAAAAATGTATTTTGTTTTCTTTATAATTACTATGCATTTACGTATTCGTCCGCCCTTGACTTGTGTGTATTCTATGTTTAATTTAATTGCACTGGATAACATAATTTCATGTTCATGTTTCCATGCGAACCTTTCATGATGAAGAGGGTACATTTATTCATCATCTACAATTGGCCAAGATCAAAGTGTAGTATCTGGGCGTCAGATGCTGCGCTTCCTTTTCTTGTTCATTTTCGGTGGAAAAGTAGTCCTTCACGACTGAGACAATTTTTTTATTTTTGTACCTTTTCTCCACGTTAAAAAAAAAAACACCCTGGTGTCTGACTCTGTCCCGTGGGGAGGCATTGTAAATAGGTACAATATGTTTATTCACATTATAATTAAATCATAAAAAGGCGTACGGCATAACTACGTTGATACATCGGTTCCCGCTGAATCACTGAAGTTAAGCAACATTGAACCTGTTCAATACTAAATGGGTGACCATTTAGGATTCCCACGTGCTGAATGTCGTCTCCGCTCATCTCAGAATATTTTTACAGTTGTCCTGAACTTCTTGCCACTGGACTCAAACCGTGCCGATTCAGGGAACGTGTGGTTGGCTAATTGCGCAACCCTTGCGTCACACTCATACGTGCAGCTGCACCTATTAAGGGTATGCTTTGTCTTTCGAGACTGAACGGAGGCATCGAATTATATCATGCCCTTCAATGTTTAAAAAAACACAAACTCACTCATATATTATATATACTGTGAGTTTGTATGTATGCAGTATGTGTATTGATTTATAAAAACATTATTTGCTATATATGTGTAGACATGTGTCTACTACTTAGGAGAGACGACGCTGGGTTCCGAGAAAAAATAACAGCTAAAACATATATGGAGATATATAGCTTATAATGCTTAAATAAACTATAATTACGCTCTGTTGATTTGACCTTCGAAAACTCTATCAAACTCCTCCGCTAATTTTGGGTCTAAACACTTTAATTTGTAAATGTAGGTTACTCGGACCTGGATCAAACTTTTTATTCGATTTGAGCTTAAAACAATAAATGTTAAGGGGCCAAAATCCGGGTCAAAGATTTAAAAAAAATTGACCTCTCTACCAAATTACTCAGCCAATTTTTGGTTTAAACATTTGAAATTTTACATAAAAGGGAATCAGACATAGGGCAAGCTTTTTAATCGGTTTTAACCGGAAAATTGGCGGCTAACGGGTCAAAGTTCAAAAGAGTTTACTTTTGCGGTCTCTAGCAAACTATTCAGCCAATTTTGTGTCTAAACATTTGAAAATTTACATAAAGCTATGCAGAAAGCATTTTAATGAGTTTTTGGAAAAAAGTTTGTCTGTCAAGAGGTCAAAGTTGAAAAAGTTGACATTTGCAGAGTCTACCAAACTCCTCCACCAATCTGTGTAATACCTACAGACACTAGTGTTTCATCCTTTCGGGAATCATCAGTGCAGGGTGTCAGGTACAGCCGGTCGGGATATTCGAACACGGCCACGGAACTATTACTCCATTAGCAAGGGACAAACAACTCGACCAACGTTAACCACAAGAAATATATGGTTGAAGTTAGTATTTATATAAAGCGTGAATCTCTTTCAAGAGGGCTGAGAGTTATCTTATGATTATGACATCATGATGTGCGCACATAGGCTAAATTACTGACTAATTTCATTCCAACGTAAAGTGCTTGGCAATAAGAATCGAGTTCTTTAAGGAGATGACATATAAATATATATATATACATATATATACACACACACACATATATATATATATATACATATATATATGGAGAGAGAGAGAAAGAGAGAGGGAGTGAGAGAGGGTCACAGAGAGAGAGAGGGGGGATGTGAGAGGGGGAGAGGGAAAGAGATTCAAAAATAGATTGAAACAAAAAGAAATAGTGACAGAAAGAAAGAACGAGAGAGAGAAAAAAGTTCTTATTGACCGACACGTGTTTCGCCGTTACTGTGACTCGTCGGTGTGGCTGATTATGAGCACAGCGAATGTTTATTTACTTCTCCACTGCTTAATATAAAATTTATATGCAGGGCTGGACAGGAAGATCGGAGTGTTCTATTATTTATCTTTCATTCGACGGGGAAATAAACAGGAACTTGTTTGAAAATTATGTTTGAAATGTGTTGAATTATTTACTAGGTAATTTTAAGTTGCAGATGGAACAGGGGAATAAAGGGTCTTTTTTTTTTTTAGAATTTTTCGAAACGGGAACTGAAACTGTTCCCTAACTAATGAAGTGAATAAACTGTTACGTAGGTGAGTGTGGGTGTATTCTTTATAAAGTAATGTTTTCACAGTTTCACGTATGGTTCTCAAACGTTCCCTCTGTTGAATATATATTAAAACAAAACACATGCGAGTCTCAAACCATTTCCAAACGCATGTATATAACTCGAACGAACAGCTGCGCTATAATCTGTTGAGACTGCTTCACGCTTATCTTAAACAGGCTTCTACCAAAAGAGAGGCGTGCCATATGTTGTTACCAAGCCCTAACAAAATTCATATAGACTTTTGGTATAATTTCGGTCAACACAAGAAAAATAAAACAGAAATATTAGCAGAGACATAAATATCGCTACCATTAAACAAAAAATTATATTAGTAAAGCTTATAAAAAATATACTCACTCTGGTCATATATCTTAGCTAGTATATATATATATATATATATATATATATATATATATATATATATATATATACTAGCTAAGATATATATATATATATATAGAGAGAGAGAGAGAGATAGATAGATAGATAGATAGATAGATAGATAGATATAATTAAATTGATAAATATCTCGTCTAGCCGCACTGATGAGCTGTGAACCAGCGAAACAGTACTGTATGTGTATGACTACAGTATATATATATATATATATATATATATATATATATATATATATATATATATATTACCGTCGTAATATATGTACTGATGACTCATTCAGCAGCCGCCGATATCGTAGTGCTTAGGAGCCTTGACTGTCGTACGGACGGGCGGGTTTTAATCCTGGCTTGAGCAATGTTGCCTGTCTAGCCGCACTGATGAGCTGTGAAACAGCGAAACAGTACTGTATGTGGATGATTATAATGCTCCTCATCTTGAGTTGATCATATTGAGGAGTGATACACGAATTACCATTAGCGTATAAGCGATGCTCTTTGTGTAAACAAATCGAGCTTAGGTATTTCCGACGATGTCAAAACATCGTTAAATTCATGATTCATACAGCAGTTGCCTGTCTAGCCGCACTGATGAGCTGTGAAGAGCGAAATAGTACTGTATGTGGATGACTATATATATATATATATATATATATATATATATATATATATATATACACATATATATATATATATAGAGAGAGAGAGAGAGAGAGAGAGAGAGAGAGAGAATTTATTATTATTAGAGCCAATCCTCTACTGATTGTTATAGTGTTCTCAATATAATTTTTTTTAAAAGACGGAAAGAAAATGAGACATGTGCATGCGAGTATTAGGGTTTTTTTTTAAACAATTCACTTCTTGTATTTAAAAAAAAAGCGAGATCGAAACTATGAATGTATAAATATTTCCATCGGACCGTCTTTAAAAAAGTTGAATATCCAGTCTAGCAACAAGTCGTAGGAACATGTTTACCAGAACAAAACAGTTGGGAATAAGTCATACACCATCGACTATAACTATGCAATTCCTACAGCTACGTATCTAGAAAGCGGATCTGTTAAACCCGACATAGTAATAATATATATATATATATATATATATATATATATATATATATATATATATATATATATATATATATATATAAGGTAAAATGGGCATAAACGTTTGTGTATGTCTGTGAAAGTTTTTTTTTACGTCGTGTTCTCGCGTCGGTTAGATTCCGCGGGAAGGTTTCGCATACTTCCCAGATCGTAATATCTCGGATTTGCAAACGGACACCGTCTCTATCTTTTTTTTTTTTTTTTTTTTTTGTCTAGGTAAACAATATTCTCAGTGGCGTCGCCTCGGGTGTTTGTTTGGCTTTTTCGTATAAAGCGAAACTGTTCGAAAAAGCGCAAAGCATTTAAATCATCTTGGCTTTCGGGCCAGGATTAGTCCTTAGTCAATGTAAGCGAACCCCTTCATAATAAGACAATTACTATTTATTTGGATACTGCCAGAATGCCCCCTTTTCCCCGACGTTAAAAACGACCTTGTGTCTAATTTGCTTTCGTGAGGAAGCAAATAAATACCTAAGCATTTAAATCATCGTACGTTCGATTGACTATGCTAAAATTCGACGCACGCAACTTTTGCTTACGCGATGCATACATCAGCTAACGCGTAACGTTCTTTTCTCGTTTGCGTTACGGGTGTTAACCTGCCTGCCTACTGCCACTTTTTTTTAACCTCATATTTTCCTTCTTCGTGTTACGGGTTCCAGCCTACTACCCCTTGTGTAATACCTCTCTTCACCCTGTTGTTTCTCGCCCCCACCGGGTTACTTTTTGTTCCAACCCTTACTACACAACTGCAACACACACCGGGCAACGTTGTGTACCCCCGCTTGTCTTCTTCTATAATATACACGAGAGACGTCTGTGTGTCTGTTTATTTGTATTTATGTCCGCCAAAAACTTTTGACAGACGCATCGGTACGTGACGAAATCGGTATCGTTTTAAACCTCGAACTTTCGGACGACAAATATTGAAACATTAGCCAAAAAAACATTAAGTCCTTCACCCTCAACTGGGCACTTTTTCACAAGGAGCGGTCGTTTTTTTTCGCCGATATTCTCGCAAGTCATCCCCTCTTTTCGATTTACTAGCCTTAATTTCGACGTTCTTCCGGTTTTGCGATGGACGCACCGGCAAAGATGTCACGTTTTTCTTCCCGTTCTTTTCCTCCCTCGCGGTACGGGTTCGAGCCTTCTTGCCTACTTCCAGTTTCTTTTCTTTTTTTTTTTGCTCAACACAAGCCTCCACAAATCCGAAGGCACCCAGGCTAGTATGTTATAAGAGAAAAGAAAGTAACAACCGTAGTTTAAGTAAGTGTACGATATGGTGCTGGCTTAAACTGAGCTGGGGGGAAAAAATGTAACAAAATACCAAGAAAAATTGAGATCTTAAGGAAGATTTTTGTAATTCAAGTAATTTTTTTATTCAAATGGACTCATGGAAAATTTAAAAAATAAAAAAGTACCTGACAAATATAACCGGGAAACAAATGCAAGAAAGGTAAAATAATTTCACTTGTAGATACGGTCAAAATCTTTAAAAGATCTCTCGGTTGGAATGTCTGAAATAACGGACCAATGTTGTGATTCCAGTAGGATGCACCATTTCTAAAAAAAAAAAGAAGAAAATAAAAGGTTCCGGACGATAATGCTGCACGATTAACACTCAAGACGAGAACAGTAATCAGATTCAAATTCAATTAATCTGAACTTTTAATCCATATCTGAAGAATCAGGAACCATAATCGTATGTTATTTATGGATTCACATTTTATTAACCCGACGATAGAAAATTAATTACCTTCTTTTTCACACAGAAATCCCCACTTATCAAGGCCCTGAGGCCACTCAAGGATAAGGGTTAATGGGGATACATTAGTCCATGTGATTGTAGCGTAGTAAACATAAGTAGTGCGAATTTTGTAAATTGGATTACTTAGGGGGGGGGCAGTTCATCAAGAACTTGTTTACGTTGGACTTGAAGACAATCAGATTGTAGTCAGCTGGAAAGCAGACGGACGGAAGAGAGTTCCACAGGCGTGCAGTTCTAAGAAAGGAGCTTTGTTTATGGAATCTACATTTATGTTTAGGCACAGATAAAGAGTTTGGGAAATTATTGATAGTGGTTTCAGAGAGACGAGTGTTTTTCTCCATAAATAATGTTGCATCTAAATAACTCGTGACTAAATATAGTTGAATTCTCCGAGCACGGTATACATTCTGTCAATCGCTGTACGCCTACGTTTTGTTCAAGGATTCGCAAATTCGCCGATTTGGGTCAACAATTTTTTCACTGTCTTGTATCGCGAAAGCGTTTTCTGAATCCATCGAAATGTCAGTTGCGTGTCCGTTTTCTTTTTTAATTTTTCATACTTAAGTTAGTTTAGAAACATCAAGGGAGTTAACTCCTCCTGGTGCTAACACTTGATTTTTCATTCTATTTAAATTTATATGCAAGTGACCTTTCAGTCATATACGTTGCCCCGTTATCGCTGCTATCTGTATTTCGCTACAGCGTGGTCTTCTAAAGATTGTGTCTAAATATTTCTTAAGATTATTTTTTCCATTCGGCTCTGTTATAGTCATTTTGTTTCTTTGTTTTTTGTTACTTGCCTCCCCTGGAGGGGAGAGAAAGACAAAGGTCGGTTTTTAATGTGGGGGGAAACGAGCTCCCCAAAAAGGGGCACTCTGGTTAGTAACAACAATTTAAAAAAATATATCAGTCATGAAGGAAGTTTCCTCAACTAACCGAGACCAAAAGAGTGTAGTGAAAAAAGTTAAATGCAGCATCAGAAAAGATACTACACTATGATCCTGGTCTGACATCATTGGTTGTTTTACTTTCAACTTAATACTGATTGTCAAGCTCAAAAATATGTCCTATCCATAACATTGCTAATTATAATTGTAGACATCACTGAAGAATTTTGGTCAATCAATCAAGACTCCGTTCAGTCTGTACAGACAATGGATACCCACTATAAGGGTGCTTACGAATGAATTTTTTGTGGCAACAGTTGAGCACTCTCCAAACGCCACCTCCTCTGGTTTTGAATTGTTTAATTTCAGTGGCAAGTAAAAATTCAGTACGACTGGAAACAATACCGAGAAAAGCGGAGAACACAAGCAACGCCTAGTATTCTTCAAATTGTCACCCATCTTGTACTAGCCAGGCTTATTATTGCTTAACTTCGATGATTTGATGAGAACCGGTGTGTCAACGTGATTACGATGCATAGTGGTTAATATTTGATTAAAGATAACTTATGGACAAACAGCAAATTTATATATATATATATATATATATATATATATATATATATATATATATATATATATATATATAAATTATAACACGGAAATTACATAATTGTCGATGCAATAATTTATTTCAACCTTATGGTATTTTCAAGCATCTAAATCAGACAATTACATTTTTGATACTGAAAAAAAGAAAAGAAAAGATCGGGCTTCGACCCTCAAAAAACCAAAGGTGGTGGTAGTAGCAATCCACTTAATACATTTTATAGAGAGGGTGGTAGGGATTTAAAAAAAAAAAAAAAATTAAAAATTAAAAATAAAAATATTAGATTAGACACTTATAAGCGGCAGCTTGATGTAACCATAGATACACACACACACACACACACATACACACACTTCAACACACACACACGCAACACATACACATACACCTACACCTACATACACACGCACACACACGCCTCTAAGATGTACGTTCTGACATGTAAATGCCTTGACACGCGTTTACTAACCTAGGAAGAACGGGGCGAAAATATACGGATATATAGTGAAAGAAATAGAACAGCGCGTAATGGAAAAAAGAAGAAAAAAAGAGGAAGAACAAAAGAGGAGACAGTGATCTAATGTTAACTGTCATATTAGTCTAGAAACTCTGAGAAAAGTAAGGGAAATAAACTGGATGTTTGTACACGCGTCCTATAGTTAATTGAGTCATGGAAAGTAGGTCTATTAAAAGATAAATAAATCAATAAAAAATATAAATAAAAAAATAAATAAAAGTAAGAAAATAAAAATAAAAAGAATATTATATATAAAGTTTTAAAACTATCTGTATGTTATTATGTAAAAATTAGTTAGAAATAAATATTATCTTATAATTCATTTAATTATTGTATTTGTAATATAATACTATGAATTTAAAAAATTGAGTCTTATGTATTTAATATTTTATATATTTTCATGTAAATAATTTTATTGGTGATTATAGCGGTCGTTGTAATTAATATTTCAATTCTTAATTGATTAAGAAGTGGGAAATTGTAATATTGGCCGCCCCCAATTCGATAGGACGTATCTAGTTTCGGTTAATATATACTTTTATTCACTCCGTACAACAAAATTATTCTCATGCACGCATAAAGAAATAAGTAAAATAATTATATTTTTGTGTTGATTTGTATCAAATCTAATAATATCTAGTTTTAGTATTTGGTCTGGAGCGTTGATGATGTAAGGATAGGAGTTTGGTTTTGGATGCATTAAAGGTAACCAGCCACATCTTCCCCCACTGAACCACGCGCTCGAGATCAGAGGAGAGAGAATCAGAGAGAACTTTGTCATTTACAGCTTTTGATGTGTTGCCGTAGATGGTCGTGTCATCAGCATAGATGTCAACGAATGATTTAAGCATGTGTTTAGGGAGGTCATTGATGTAGATCAGGAAGAGAGTTGGGCCCAGGATTGACCCCTGAGGGACTCCAGCATTTATATTGCAGGCCTCCGATTTTTGTCCATCTACCACTACTCTTATGAGTCTATCGGGGAGAAATGATTTAATGATTGAGAAAACATTTCCAGTTATACCGTAGCTGGAAATCTTGTTAAGTAGACCCTTATGGCATACCTTGTCAAAGGCCTTTGATATGTCAAAAGCAATTGACATAGAAAGGAAGCCTTTGTCAAGAGATTTACTAATCCTGTGGGATATAACCGTCAGCACATCTGCGGTAGATCTTGCAGAGCGGAAACCATATTGTGTGTCACTAAGAAGGTTATTCCTGCTGAGGTGGTTGACTATTTCTCTATTTAATATGGATTCCAGCAATTTACTCATAACACACAGGAGACTTATTGGTCTGTACTTAGAGGGAGATGACTTATCACCTGAATTCTTAAATACAGGGCAAACTGATGAGGTCTTCCAGGGAGTCGGAAAGCACTTCTCCTTAAGGCAGCGCTTAAATAGTTTCGTAAGTATGGGAGCAAGTTCTGGTTGAAGCTTTTTTAACACTATAATTGGGATGCCATCAGGGCCAGTTGCTTTACTGGAATCTAGGTTCTTGATTAGCTTGGCGACCTCATGCACGGATATTTTTATGTTACCTAGCTTGTTCTGTGTTATAGGAGGAAATATGGGGAGTTGATGGCCTTCGTCGCATAGGGTAGAATTAGCTGCAAAGTTCTTTGCAAATAGTTTGGCCTTGTCTGACGCTGACGGGATGACATCTGGTCCATTGATAATGGTTGGGAAAGAACGCACACTTCTGTTCAGGATCCTATTTGTTATTTGCCAAAACTGGTGGGAACCAAGCCGCTGGTCAGCTACCTTGGATTTAACAGACTGGGCATATAGCTCTCTTGCATTTTTTATTACTCTTTTACAGTGGTTGCTGGCAGTCCTGAAAACAGCTTTAGTCTCAGTGCATCTATTACGTTGGTAGCTATGGAAAAAGTTATTTCTGTGCGCGATAGCAGCAGTACATTCTGGGGAGAACCATGGCTGGCTGTAAGGTTTTTGTTGGAATTTTTTAGATGGTATGAATTGGTCTATGCCTACAATTAACCATTCGGTCAGATCCGATACTATAGAGGACACTTCCTTTTTAAACATGGAGTGCAGAGGTAAATCAGATATGAATGTACGGAAGCTATATATATATATATATATATATATATATATATATATATATATATATTATATATATATATATATTATATATATATATATTATATATATATATATTTATATATATATATATTATATATATATATATATATTTATATATCTATATATATATATATATTTATATATATATATATATTTATATATCTATATATATAAAAATGTAATTCTTGGTTCGTTCAAAGCTTATACAACCATATTTCTACATTACCAATTTATTTGAAATTTTCAGACAGCCCATCTTTAGAGTCCAGGGATTTTTTTATGTCATTAAAATAAATTTACATCGCCAATTATTAAAATATTAAATAAAATAAATATATTTTCGTAAGCCGTCAGTGCGAACCTGTTTTGTTGATAGAACTGAACTTCCGGTTCGATTCATTTCATACCCACGAATTGACGAAACGAATTAGAAGATTTCATTTTCTGTTTACTTGATAAGTAAAAAAAAAAACAATTCATTTGTTTATCTTCCAAATTTTTTAATTTGAACATTTTTTCTTTATTATATCAGGCAAAAAAAAAAGTTTGGCGCTTGCTTTTTGAGTCGGAGTCGTTTTTTTTTGTTTTGTTTTTTTTTTGTTTTTTATTTTTATTTTTTCGATATAAGAAAATATGAACATTTTTTTTTAATTATAAACACTTTGTAACTAGCTGAAATAATATTTGGTGCTAAACCGGAGAGTGGTCTGCACTAATTTTTAAATCGTATTTCCAGGTTTTATTAAAGTTTTATTATATGTTTTTTATTCAATTGTAAGATTAAAATACAGATTAGGTACAAAATACCCTTCCCATCCCCATGTTAAAATGGCTTTTTAAATAATATCGTTATTATTTCAGCACGTATCACTCTCTGCATGAGTACCGTACTTCACCTAACAATTCGATAAACAAAACATGGTACTTATGCAGAGAAAGTACCGTGCTAAAATAATAACGTTATTTGGAAAGCCATTCTTAACATGGGGAGGGCGTTTTGTAACTATTCCATACTTTCACCTAACAATTTAATAAACAAAAGATGGTACTTATGCAGAGAAGATACTGTGCTGAAATAATGCTATTAAGAAAGCCATTCTTAACATGGGAAAGGGAGAGTGTTCTGTAACTATTTTATACTTTCACCTAACAATTTAATAAACAAAATATAGTACTACCGTTATTTAGAAAGCTATTCTTAACATGGGGAGGGAGTTTTGCATCTATTCTATACTTTCACCTAACAGTTTAATAAACAAAAAATAGATAGTACGTATGCATAGAAAATACCATGTTGAAATAATGTTATTTAGAAAGACATTCTTAACATGGTGATGGTATTTTGTAACTATTCTGTCCTTTCACCTAACAATTTAAAAACAAAACATGGTACTTATGCAGAGAAGCTACCCTGCTGAAATAATGACGTTATTATTTAGAAAACCATTCTTAACATGGGAATAGGGGTGTTTTGTAACTATTCTGGACTTTCACCTAACAATTTAATAAACAAAACATGGTACGTATGCAGAGAAAGTACCGTGCTAAAATAATAACGTTATTTAGAAATACATTCTTAACATGTTGAGGACGTTTTGTAACTATTCTATACTTTCACCTAACAATTAAATAAACAAAACATGGTACTTATGCAGAGAAGGTACCATGCTGAAATAATGCTATTAAGAAAGCCATTTTTAACAGGGAAAGGGAGAGTGTTCTGTAACTATTTTATACTTTTACCTAACAATTTAATAAACAAAAGATAGTACTTATGCAGAGAAGGTACCGTGCTGAAATAATACCGTTATTTAGAAAGCTATTCTTAACATGGGGAGGGAGTTTTGCATTTATTCTATACTTTCACCTAACAATTTAATAAACAAAAATAGATAGTACGTATGCATAGAAAATACCATGCTGAAATAATATTATTTAGAAAGACATTCTTAACATGGTGATGGTATTTTGTAACTATTCTGTCCTTTCACCCAACAATTTAAAAAACAAAACATGGCACTTATGCAGAGAAGCTACCCTGCTGAAATAATGACGTTATTATTCAGAAAGCCATTCTTAACATGGGAATAGGGGTGCTTTGTAACTATTCTGGACTTTCACCTAACAATTTAATAAACAAAAGTTAAACTTAAGCAGACAAGGAACAGTACTGAAGCATTAACATTATTTAGAAAGCCATTCTTAACATGAGGAGGGAGGATGTTTTCTAACTATTCTGTACTTTCGGTGCTAATGCAGAGAGTGATCCGCGCTATTTTTTATATCGTATTTGCACGTTTAATTAAAGTTGTATGATATGTTTTTTATTCAATTTTTATTCAATACCCCCTCCCCTTCCCATGTTAAGAATGGCTTTTTAAATAATACCGTTATTATTTCAGCACGGATCACTCTCTGCATGAATACCGATTAATCTTTTGTTCTTTGCTTTTTTTACCGTACTTTTTGGGGTTTTTTTTAAGAAAACCTTTTTTTAACAAAAATTGAAAGTGCACGTTTTTTCTTTTTTTTTTACAGAAGTTGTTTTTATATAAGAAAATATGAATGCTTTTAAAGAAATTGGGTACTCGTGCACTTATTGATCCGTGCTGAAATATTAACGTTATTATTTAAAAAGCAATTCTTAACATGTGGAGAAGAATACAACGCATAAAACAACTATTTATATCTCGATAACTAATTATTTCTGCCAAATTTCAATGCGATTTCTGTATTCAGCATAGTCGGAAACCTTTAAAAGTCGTCATTTAAAAGAAAATTGTGGAGGTGGACCTAATCTAAAATAATACAAAGAAAACATAAAACTTTAATGAAACTTGGAAATACGATTTTAAAAAATAGCGCGGATCAGTAAGTGCATTAGCACCCATTAATCGACTAACGTGACCTTATTGCCAAATAAGGTCCGGCTACAATGTTGAACGCGCCGTTCACATTGTTTCTTTTTGGGGGGTCAAGTTAAATTCAACTTTCACAATATCTTTTTATTTTTTTTATAATTTCACACTATCTTTTTTTAATAATTTAGTTAAAAAAAAGCACAGAATAGTTACAAAACACCATCCCCTCTCTATGTTAAGAATGGCTGAAAAAAATATTAGGTACTCATGTAGAGAGTGATCCGTGCTGAAATAATAACGTTATTATTTAAAAAGCCATTCTTAACATGGGGAGGGGAGGGTGTTTTGTATCTACTCTGTACTTTAACCTTACAATTAAATAAAAAAAACATATAATTAAACTTTAATTAAACTTGGAAATACGATTTAAAAAATAGCGTGGATCAGTAAGTTCATTAGCAAAAGAAATTGTTAGGTAAAATACAGAAAAGATTCTACCAAGAAAACCATTATTATTATTTATTTTTTTTTTTTTTGCTATTCTTACCAAGGGGAGGGGATGGTGTTTTGTCACTATTCTGTGGTGTCAACTAACAATTTATTAAAAAAAAAACAAAAGGTAAATTTTCACATTAGGTCCACCTCCACAATTTTTAAATGGGTAGGTTGGGGGATGTTTATTCTGAAAGCCGTTCTTAACATGGGGAGAATGGTGGTATTTATTCCAAAAGCCGTTTTTAAAAGACGAAAGACAGGTAAAAGGTTAAAACATGTGGTTAGGCATGGGTGTTGTTTATTCCGAAAGCCGTTCTTAATATGGGGAGGTTGGGAGTGTTTATTCATGGCCGTCAGTGAATTATAGTGCATAGTACAGGTATTTATATCTCGAAAACTAATGGCCTCTGCAAATTTTAAATAAGATTTTCTTATTCAGCATAGTCGAAAATTGTGGAGGTGGACCTAATGTAAGAAAAAAACCCTCCCCCAAAAAAGATATCGTGAAATTTAAATTTAAGCGCGGTAACAAAAATAAAATCAGACAGAAAAATACACCTTTGGGTTTGTACTTGCACAAAGACTTGAAAAAGTTGTCAACAAAAGCAAATACATAACAAGTAAATATTTTCAAAGGCAAGATAAGTTACTTTTCTACCTAATTGGATAATTTGTAGTGTTTTTATTGGGTTTGGACTACTGTATATATAGATTCGAAAAAGTTGTCAAAAAATAAATGTATAACAAATATTATCAAAGGCAAGATATGTTACTTTATTACCGAAATGGATAATTTTTGTTTTGTTTTTTTAATGCAAAATTTTTAATCGGCTAAAAAAACACAGCGTTTACTGTTATATTTGAAAATTACTAATGGCGGCAGACTGTGTTAACACATTAGGTTTGGGAAAATTAGTTAAAACTAAAAAAAACTATACAAAATACTGTTAAAAACCACTGAATACATGTCTGCGTATGTCACAGTAACATATATTGAGTGAGTTCCTGACAGTGTTTTGTATAGTTTTTTTTAGTTTTATCTCATTTTCCCAAAGTTAATGTGTCCAACAGCCTGCCGCCATTTGTATTTTTCAAATATACAGATAAACACATTTTTTCAAACCGATTAAATATTTTACACTAAATAAAAACACTAAAATCTTATCCAGTTAGGTAGAAAAGTAACTTATCTTGCCTTTGATAACATTTATTTGTTATATTTATTTTTCAACAACTTTTTCGTTTCTGTGTTTAGTAATACAACCCCGTTTTATTTACTATAACTTAGTCGGCACGAAGAAATGTGTTTATCAGTGTATTTGAAAAATACAAACGGTGATGGACACTGTTGATGATGTTAAGTTTGAGAAAATGATTTAAAACTAAAAAAAAACTATACAAAATGCTATCAGAAACCCACCGAATATGTCAGCCTATGTCACAATAACATATAATCAGTAGGTGTCTGACATTGTTTTGTATAGTTTTTAACTGATTTTCTCAAACTTAACGTATTCAACAGAGTCCGCGACCATTCGTCTTTTTCAAATACATAGATAAACACTGCGTTTTTGAGCAGATTAAACATTATATATTAAATAAAAACACTAAAATATTAT
>NC_136513.1:21727500-21745000 GCF_053919585.1 Euprymna scolopes | reverse complement strand
ATACATACATACATAGATACATGCATACATACATACATACATGCATACATGATGATTGCAACGTCTTGTCAGACGAGTGCCACTCGCTCAGACATCTAAAATCCATGAGTCCAAATGCCTGAGAGAGTATCTATACAAATATGATGTTACAGAGTCTTAGCTTTGTATGACAGCTAAGTCTCTTTCTCGGTTCAAAATGTTGAGATCCAGCAACAAGCAAGAGCAAGATAGCCAGCAACATTAAACTGCAGACCAGCTTAATGCGGGTACTCGTCTTCCGCTTTATGTTTTTTTTAAATCAGAGATGTGCTTCTCCTAGAAAGGTTGCCTTCATCACGGCTTACGGGAGCCCTCTCCACCCCAATACACATATACACACAAATATACACGGTGCTAGTTGGCCGTTGACCCAGAAAAAGAGTTCATCCGCCCTTTGGAAGGTCTTGTTTTTAATCCTCCAGGGAGACTAGCCGCCCTCCTCACCAAACAAGTCTGGTGGGGGAACCAGTTTAGTCGCCGGTGACCCGACCATGAGGCAGGTAGTACTGGGTTACATGGTACCAGTAGCATATGACATGACCTGACATATACATGCATACATGAATACATGCATACATATATGCATACATACATTACAACAGACGGGTGAGATTTATATTATAGATAAAATGCGTTGCGTGTATTGTTCATCACCGAACACGTTCGTAGCAGCAGCCATTCCAGCCAGAAAACCAACACCAAGAAGTCGTGGACAGCCGAAAAAGAGATTCGTCTCCATTTGATTTACCAGAGAATTACAAACCAAATAACTCTCCCCTCCAAGAAACTGCTGCCGTTTCGACCAGAGATGAACAACAACAAAATCCAACAGATTGATATATGTTTTTGTTGTTTTCTGGAATACCGTTATTAAAACTGGCGAGGCCTGGAGTCGTTCACATGACGAAGCAAGTGGCTCTCCCCGGCAAACGATCGTTTGTAACACTGGTAGACCAGAAGAGTCACAATGGCGACCAAGTAACCGACCGGCAAATGTATATTATTACATTGGTTGCCGTTCCCAGGGCGTTTCATGGCCCAAAGTAATAACCACCCTCCACGTCACCTTATATATTGTCATATTGGTGTTGTTAACGCATTCGCTTTATATTACCATAGTAATATGGTAATATACACCACAAAAAATATACTATAACAAATTTAACTGGTTTATTCAGCAGCAGACACTTGGTACTAACTCTACGTATGAGACGCAGAATAGAATATTATAAATACGAGAGGCCTTTAGTGTTCCAGAATTTATTTTTCTGTATATTCATCATTCTCGGTGCACTTTGCCAGCGATGAACGATGGCTGTAGTCGCGTCCGGAGCGCGTTTTTCGTTCTAGTACGAACACATTCTATGTTGTTTTTTTTTTTGTTTTTTTTATCAAAATGTTACAGAACTAGGAAAACAGGGTAATACTATAAAACAGAGCCATCGTTTTTGCTCCGGAATTTATTTTTTTCTACATAGTCACCAACATTCTCAATGAAATTTTACCGGCGATGAACGATAGGTTTCCTTGGGCGTCCAGGGCGTGCTTTGTCATACAGTTATCGCTCCAAAAGTAAATATTCCTATTCTTTTAAATCGAAAAGTTAAAGAGTTATGAAGACGGGAGTCGTGCCATTAAAATGAGCGACCCTTTGTGATCCATGAGTCATTTGTCTGCATAGTCACCTCTATTCTCATTGCCCTTTTGCCAGCCATGAACGATGACTGTGCATGAGCGGCTGAGGCGCGTATACAATGGTCGTTCTAAAAGTAAAGCGTCCTATTATTTAGCTCAACATTTTTAAGAACTACGAAGACAGAAGTGGTACTATTAAAACGAGCGACATTTTGTGGTCCAGTATTGATTTTTCTGCATAGTAACCACCATTTTTAACGCAACATTTGTCAGATATTCAACGACGCCTCTCAGCTTCTGACGCATGTCCCTGACATGAGTGGCTTTCTTAGAGTCTCACGCCGTTAATATTATATTTTTCTACCAGATAATTATTCAGGTCAATTCGAAAACGACATTATTGAGTCAACAGAATTGGAATCATCTTCCATCTTGATAATGCATGTACACATATAGTGCAGGATGTCCAAAAAGTCACTGAACTTAAATAAATTCATTATCTTTTATTATATCTTTCTATAATTTTAACACAATCTGACTAAGACAATATAATTTTTAAAAAATGCACAATTCAAACAATCTTTATTTATAAAAAAAAATGTATTTTAAATGTTGTCCATTTTAAGCTTCGCATATTATCTCTCACTATGGCAATATCAATTGGTCATCATATTCCCCAGACTTGATTAACCCCAACTTCTTCTTGTGGGGATATCATAAAGAAAGAATCTATATTAATAAACCCGAAACCTTTCAAGAAATGAATGGAAAACATCAGGAAGGAAATAAAGGGAGTTAAATCATAATGCAAAGATTCTGAAATCTGCTATGAATAATGTTTTGGAAAAAAACACAAATGTGCGAAGCTGAAATATTTCATAGACATTATTTTTCATAAATAAAAATTGCTTGAATTTTGCATTTGTTTTTGTTTTTAATAAATTTGCAATGTCTTAATCACATTGGGTTCAAATTACAGAAGAATATTATCAGCAATAACAACAATCTGTTTAAATTCTCAACCCTTCGGTGACTTTGTGGACAGGCTGAACCATTGACCAGATATCGCTTTAAAACATTAGTTTGGAAAATCTTATCTTATGTTGCTTATTCTCCTGGCCTAGCCACATTGGATTATCAGTTATTTCGATGATTACAAAAATATTTAGATGGTCTAGAGTGTACATGACTAGAAGAAATTGAATATAAGGCTGATTCATATTTCACATTAAAACCTAAAGAATTTTACAAACGAAACATTTTAAAGTTGGGTGACAAATGGGATTAAGTTATAGAGACTAAAGGTCGTAATTGTTATAGATATTTCTTTAAAAAAAAAAAAATACAGTTCAATTTCCAAATTTAAACTTTGTAATAGGCAAAAACATTTTGTACCGACCTTATATTTCAACATAAAAGACTCTTAATATATCACTCATCCGAATTATGACAGCTTTAACGTTGCTTAACTAATTGGATGCGATGAGAAAAGAGTCCTGAAATTAGATAATCGAAAGTTGAGTGGTATTTTTATGAGAAATGAAATACTTTAGAGTAAAATGATTTTTTTTAAAACATATTTCCATATGAAAATGGCCGACAACAAGTGATTCAAGGTTGTTAGTTAGCGACAAGGGCGTCACAAATTGGCATTTAAAATGGAAGGAAAATTAAAACCCCTTAAGAAAGTGGAAAGCAAAAGGCAAATATATATATATATATATATATATATATATATATATATATATATATAATATCTCGTACATAAATGTGAAATTTCAATTTCTAAAAGCTAAAAAAAATTAAGTACAAGAAATGGAAATAATAATAATAATAATAATAATAATAATAGAAGAAGAAGATGAAGATGTGAATGAAGGGTATTCTTAATAGGAATAATAAATACTCAGGTTGTAAAGTGTAGAGAAATGACAGAATATAAAAAAAAGTCACAGAATTAAATAAAAGAAGCAAGTGTTTTGGGATGTAAGTCGTCGCCAGCTGCCCTCGCCCGTCGTACTAAAAGTGTTGCCGTCTGTTTTAATGAAGGGCTTTTCAATTTTGAATTTAGCGCTTTTAAATACGTGGCAAAATTGTTGAAAAAATAAAAAAAGGTCAAAAAATATTAAAAACAAAAAACAAAAAAAAAGACGGAAGAAATATGAAAAGGTATTCATCTTTCCTCTTTTTTTTTTTCCTTCCTTAAGTCTAGCGATCTTACGAACAATAATAATGTTTTGCTCTATCGCGATGTAAGTCAGGGCGAAGGTCTGCAATTAAACGCTCTTCAAATGAATGGGCAAAGTCTTTGGGCGATTAGCTTTATTTGAACTTTTTTATTATTATTATTTTGTTTCGTGCCTCGAAAAGTCGCGCATGTTCATGCGCACGTAAGACTGTGTATGCACCGGCGTGCAATGGATCCAACAACGTTGACGCATTGCTCGGTGAATCTAATGCACCAGAGAAAAGTATCAAAGCTTGCGCGTTCGTTCGATTTGCGAAATCGTGTCGTCAGTGTGAACTATTAGTGTGAATATCACGCGTGTATCAATCAGAATTTGTCAGTTAAATTTTTAAAAGTTCAATACCGGTACACACACATAGACACACGCACGCATATATATATATATATATATATATATATATATATATATATATATATATATATATATATGTATGTATGCATACTATGTATATACTATGTATGTATACTATATATGTATATACTATGTATATATATATATATATATGTATATAGTATTATGTATATACATGCTATGTATGTATGCATGTATGTATATATATATATATGTATATAGTATTATGTATATACATGCTATGTATGTATATATATATATATATATATATATATATATATATATATATATATATATATGCATGTACGTATGTATACTAACAGGCCGCCTGGCGTTGCCGATCGTAAGATACGTTTAAATATGATATTTTAATTCATGCATATTACATATTTATAATTCTAAAGACAATCTTCTATAGATTATTATGCTGAGCCTAATTGATAGTAGTCAGATCAATATATATATATATATATATATATATATATATATATATATATAATGTGAAAGAATGAAAAAGTCTATATTCCAAAGTTCATGATGTTGATCATCTTATAATTTATTCCTTTAATCCAATTGACATATACAATTCTTGATAATATCTGTTTCGTAGCACAAAATCAATCACTTAATTATTATATCAATCAGTGAATCTATTTTGCCCTTAACTCATCAGAAGAAATAGCAACAATTAATCCATCAAATGGAAATAAAGTGCGTTTTGACATGATTAAAAATCCGAAAATTTGAATGTTTACATTATGCCATTAGTAATAAAGTCACTAAACCCATCTATTCGTACTAACAAATTCTATTTTATTAGGTATATTCTGCAAGAAATGTTCTAATCATTATTTATTAATTTTTTATTTATAATTAATATATATATATATATATATTTACGAAAATAACAGCAATGATTATAATTTATTTCACACACACACACACACACACACACACACACACACACACATATATATATATATATATATATATATATATATAGAGAGAGAGAGAGAGAGAGAGAGAGAAGGAAAGAGAGAGGTATAAATATAACTATTATTTATTATTAATAGAGTATTAAATTTGAACCTTCTCTTTTAAATAATGAGTAAATATGGTTATGCAACATTTTCGATCTCTGCTGGTTTGAAAACGTTTTATTGTTGAGCGCGCATTTAGCATTTATAGGCGTTTAATTTCTTTTATTCTCGTTGCAATTGTTAGTCGTCCGGATGTTACGTGGAGTCAACGGTGACATCGTAACTGGCTTCGAATTTCCCAACCAGTGGGAATTGTCATTTTCTACACCGAAGATTGCGAAAGTATTAAACACAAGTGTCTGTAGGTGCATATATATATATATATATATATATATATATATATATATAATGGCAAGCACGAAAGATTAATGCTAGCAACAGTAAACGTAGTCACTAGTTTTGTCTTCTCTGCGCCAGCCTCTCGAACCAAAGGTTCTCAAGTCCTTCACCACCCTTACTCAAGGCATGCCTCCATGCTGGTCTATCTTCGGCTAGCTCCTCCCACATATTCACATCGATGCCAAGAGCGATTCCGTTTGGCCATGTCTTTAAAGCGCAGCACCGGGCGACCGCGGCTTCTTGATCCATTTGCCAGTTCGCTGCAGAGGATTTCCTTAGGGAGACGGCCATCGGGCATTCTGTGCAGATGTCCAAGCCAGCGCAATTGTCGATATATATATATATATATATATATATATATATATATATATATATATATATATATATATATATATATAATTGTAAAGAAGTGAACCATAGCGGAAATTCAGTCGACTAAAATAAGATGGAAAACGGGGTGAGGAAAAAAATGGGGGAAGTTACATGTAACAAATGTATAATTCAGTAAAATAAATAAGTCGATTAAAAACAAGATCGTTAAAATACACCCGAAACGCTTTTCGTTCGGACTAACTTTTCAAGGGTATAAGTCTGAAAATTATTATTTTTTAAATTGACAACATTAAAAGGATTTTTATTATGAATGGATATCCACCTCATTAGTTAACATAGTTATTAATAAGAAAATTCAATCCTTTTCTGAGCTACCAAAATATGGTCCATCAAGACTCCCGGTATACCTTAAGTTACCCTGGATTGCTCCTGAAGGTCAACTTATTGGTGATAAGATTTCCTCTCTGGTGTCTTCTAATTTTGGTGCTCTATACCTCCGTATTGCTTTTTCCACAAAATCCGCCTTCCCTCATTTCGTAAGGATGTCTTGTCTATGTCTCAAACAAGCAATATTATTTACAAATTTCGATGTAGGCATGGCGCCGTCCATGTAGGCAAGGCTACCCAGCGTCTTCAGGTCAGAATCGCCCAACATGTTCCCCGCTTCATCCGAGACCATCAACCATCAGCGATGAATAATGTAAAACTTCTTTAGACTACATATATATATATACATATATATATATATATATATATATATATATATATATATATATATAATTACTGAGTTTGTGTAATTCAGTAAATTTTCATATACCAATAGATTTTAAGTAAAAAATGGTTGACTTAAGGATTAAGCTACAAAATTATCACATTTCATAATTGAGCAGTAATACACTTTGTTATGTACTGCTAGTTAATTCTGTTTGAAACTGGGTCGATTTTGTTTCTTATTTGTTTCTTAAAGGGAGATAATTCAGGCCCTTTATGTTTTCGATTCATTATTTAAAAAAAACAAAACTTTTTGTTGCCATCAACACCTTGTCCTGAAGTCTTTATTTTGCACACACAGTATATATATATATATATATATATATATATATATATATATATATATATATATATATATATATATTACTCATGTTCACCCCTTAAAAAACATATTGCCACTTGGACGTAAGGGGGTTACTATTTGGGGCCATGTCTAGGAAAGATTAACCAGATATTTGTTTATGTTACACTTAAACTTCTGCATATCAGTACAGCCAGGGAGGCAGGCAGCAGGAAGTGAATTCCAAGGTCTAGCTGTTCGAGGGAAGAAACAATTAGAATATAAAGTTTTCTGGCATTCAGGCACATCAACAATGAAGGTGTGAGATCTTATTGTTAAGTGGGTTTGTCGGTGATACGTTGAGGGGGTACAAGTGAAACGAGTTCATCAGAATGCATTCCATTAAATATTTGTAAAACAGGCACAGTGATGATATATTGCGGCGATGGGATAGGGACAGGAGCTTTGTTGATAAAGTGGGACAGATTAGATTTATAACTCTATTTTGGGCTCTATCTAATTTTAAATGGATAGTACCAGTCAAGGATCCGTCACTTGACACTCAGCTCAACAGGTGAGGGGCCGGAGACCGGCCCAGCACCTGTTGGACTGAGGTACACCGCCTGGGTAATACCTAGGAGGTCCACCCTCCCAGGCCTTGCCACCGGGCTTTCCGGTGGGGCAAGTTTATTGCTTGTTGCCTGAGGCGCCCCGACCGGGGAATGCCGACGGGGTTACTCAGGCAATTTTTAAAATTGCAGGAGTGCCCCTCCTTTAGGGGAGC
Organism: Euprymna scolopes; assembly: GCF_053919585.1. NCBI lineage: Eukaryota > Metazoa > Mollusca > Cephalopoda > Sepiida > Sepiolidae > Euprymna > Euprymna scolopes. The sequence continues at coordinate 21,737,179 of NC_136513.1, read as the reverse complement.
CTGCTGGGTTACCACTTTCCGGCCTTGTGCCACATTTTGCTGAGTGGACAGCAAATAAATATAATCTAAGAGAGAGAGAGAGACAAGTGGTAGGTGCACCAGCCCAGATGTGGCAACAATACTCCATGCATGGTCGAATGGTGGCCTTGTAAATGTATAGGATACTTTCAGACGTGAGTAGTCATCTAGCTAGATAGAAGGAACCCACGTTTTTGCAGCAGCCTTTGCAATGTCCTCAATGTATTTGTTCCAGTTCATATTGCCCGCAAATATTAGGCCGAGGAGTTCAAAGGCAGAATTCTCAGGTAGGGTGCTATTTGTCATGGATATAGACGATTGGAGATGCGTCTTGTAATTGTTAAAGGAGATTAGCTTATTTTTATATTGTATTATGAGAAAAAATATTAAAATGAAGCATTAACTAGATCAGGGTATAGAGGTGAAATAAAGTAATTAAAAACTAAAATAATATATTAATAGAAGGGAAAGAAACAAAACAAAAATCACATGTTATTTCATACAATATGGCAATGGGTAATTCTGGTTGTAAAAATAATTTGGAAGACAATATCGGAAATAATAAGAAAAACAAAAGTAGTTTAATCCGCCTTATAGCGCACACATGAAATGTAATTTGCCGAAGGGTTTTTTTTCAAATTATTGACAAAAATTTTCAAAATGAAACTAAAGCTAGAAAAAATCATAAACCGAAATAATGTTATCTTTTCCTACAACTACTAACTAGGTGAAAACTATAATATATTATAAAGGTGCAAAAATAGACAAATAGATTTAGGAAAGTTGTTCCTTAACTAATTAAAACACTAAAGAGAATTAACTTTGCAACTGTAGGAATATCGATGAATGCCCGTTATAAGGTAAATTTATCATTTCTAATATAGTATATGAAGTAATAGATAATGATAGAAGCAGAACTTATACAGGGGCTTTGAATATAGATTTAAGAACGATATAGCATCTTTTCAAATACTAGCAGTTAATAAGAAGGAATAACATTATTAGCAAATTGGATAAGGGAATCAAGAAATGATAAAAAGGTCGATAATGCAATTTCTAATTTAAATGAATTATTTCCCTTTATCCAACCTAGCTATATAAAACAATTTTATTGTATTCATGAATAATATATTTATCTAGTTTTATTGTTATTTTTATTATATTAATCAATATGACACCAGAACAGTATTCGACAAGATATACCTGAAGAAGGTTGGATGTTATATTGACCGAAACGTTGTAAAAAACATACTCAAGATGAGAACAGTAGTCCGAATAATATATATATATATATATATATATATATATATATATATATATATATATATGCACATAAAGTTATGAACTGTACACAGAGACCGAGCAAAGCCGGGCTGAAGTGCTAGTATATATATATATATATATATATATATATATATATATATATATATATATATAGTCATGAAGATACAGTACTGTTTCGCTGCCCATCAGTACGGCTAGACAGGCAACTGCCTCGAGCCAGGATCGAAACCCGACCGCGCAAATGAAAGTCAAGGCTCCTCACCACTGCGCTATACGGTTGATGCGGTGTGGGTAATGAATTTAATGATGTTTTGACATCGTCCAAATACCTCCGCTCGATTTGTTTACACAAAGAGCGTCACTTAATATGCTAATGGAAGTGTGTATATAACTTCCCGAGGTGCTCGACCCAAGATAGGGAGCATTATAGGCATCCACATACAGTACTGTTTCGCTATTTAACAGCTCATCTGTGCGGCTAGACAGGCAACTGTCTCAAGCCAGGATCGAAACCCGAACGCTAAAATGACAGTCAAGGCTTCTCATCATTGCGCTTTACGGTTGATGCTGCGTGGTTAATGAAATAATGAAATATATATATATATGTATATATATACATATGTGTGTGTGTTTGTGTGTGTGTATATATATGTGCGTATGTGCGCGTGGATTGGCATATGTATTCACTCTTAACTGCCTAAAACAATTCATTGTCGGATGTACGCCTGGACTTGCCGTGGCCACTGCGAGCGTTCTAAAATTAAACCCTGCCAAGTGCATATGACACGTTCACTAAACCTTTTCTCTCCCCTCTCTCTCCCCCTCTCGCTCCAATCAACCCAGTGTATAGCAAAACAATTTTACAAAAATTGAAAAATTGAAATTTTTCCCTCTTTCTCCCCTTACGCCTTCCTTTTGTCTCTCTCCTTCCTTTTCCCTCTCTCCCTCCCTATATAACTACACCTTCGCCCACGCCTAGCTGCATTTACTAACCCCCAACACACTACAATCTTATGTATTTTAAACTTCAAAACTTAATTATTGTTGATCTCCGCACCCCTTATTTTCTCTTCCCCTCTTTCTTTTTCTTTCTTTTTTTTTTTTCTCTCGTATTTTTTTCTCACGTATTTCTTTTAAAATCATTCTTCCAAATAATAATAGCAATTTCTGTAAGGTCTGACGAGGCTGCTGGATTGTAAACATGGTCCGGCAACCGAAACATATGTAACTGAACAGATAAAACGGTAATAAACAATAAAACGCATATTTGCTCTGCAATAGTATTGAGCACTCTCTTCAGGTTTTACGAATTACCATTTTTACCAAATATATATATATATATATATATGATTAGTTTTTTTTGGAAAAAGAATTCCAGCAGAGTGCTCAATTAAAAGGAAAATCCAAATTTTAAGAGCGTACTTATATTTTGTGTACAGAAAGTTGTTAGTTGAGACAGGTCATTGGTACCGTCGGTTTCAAGCCCGATAATAAGGCCCGTTTAAGGTATCCTTATCAAGCTCTCTTCAGCTAATATTCGTCTATCTTATAACCGGAAGTGTGAAGTATATATACCTCGCGAATCCACGTTCAAATCTCGTTTTGTTTAATCCCCCCCCTTTTTTTTTTTTTTTTTTTTTTTTAGCTATCTATATCTATCTATATATATATATATATATATATATATATATATATATATATATATATATATATCGGGTAATGTAATACCTAATTTTCAACTTTGAATTATTTAAATTTAAGATCTAATTTCGAAAAAATGTTTTTTTTATATGAATCGATTTTAATTTGAACCCCATTTAATTTTAAAATCTCTTTCCTTATGTATAAAAACTTAAAAATCTGTATTGGTATCGGTTAAAAACTTAAAAATTCGTTTAATTATATCGAACATTTAAAAATTTCCAAAAATACGTTTAAAGTTTTAAAAAATATTTTTTTAATTATATCGAATCACGTTTAAAAATTTCGTGACTACAATGGATGTGCACTAGACAGGCTTAGAAAAGACCTAACTGAATTTTTTAAGGAACTAGGCTTTAAAATAATAATACAGACAAATTTAGATAGAGTAGATTTTTTAGATGCCACTCTAGATCTCGAGAAGAAAATACACAAACCCTTTCACAAACTAAATGAAAAACTCAAGTATATAAATAAGGGTTCATGCCACCCACCCACAGTGTTTAAAAATATGGTAGCGAACATTAGCCAAAGGATTTCACGGCTTTCTTCGAACGCTGAAGTGTTCGAGAAAGTAGCACCATATTATAATGACGCACTGCATCAAAGTGGGTTCAATGAAAACATAAAATTTCAACAAACCCAGAATAAAGAAAATATAAAACGAAAGAGGAAACGGAAAATAATCTGGTTCTTACCTCCGTTTTCATTGAACACTAAAACTAGAGTAGGGCATTGTTTTCTTAGCCTTCTAGACAAACATTTTCCAAGAACACATAGACTACATAAACTTTTTAATAGAAACACGGTGAAAGTTAGTTACTCGACAGCTCCATCAATAAAGTCGATAATATCCAAAGAACCAAAAAAGATAGATAACGCAGGCTGCTCTTGCAGGACCAAAAATAGCTGTCCATTGGAGGGTAATTGTAAAGCTGAATCCCTTGTCTATGAGGCCACAGTAACGGAACAATCCACAAATATACCGGAAATATATATAGGTATGACAAAAGGCCAATTTAAACAAAGATATTATGCACATATGAGCTCCTTTAGAGCTAAAACAAGGATGAATACAGCATTAGCTACCCGCGTGTGGGAGCTTAAAGAAAAAAATACACCCTTTTCCATAAAATGGAGAAAAATAGAGCATAGACCAGCATACGTCCCGGAATTAAGTCAATGCTCACTCTGTAACGCAGAGAAATACTACATCCTCCGGTCCATTCATGACCCAAAAATAAAATGTTTAAATGTGAGGAGTGAAGCTTTGAAAAGTTGCATACATAGAAGGAAGGGGCTCCTAATAAATTGGATCAATGAAAAGAACAACACTTAGATGTTGTTTATATATATATATATAAGGAAAAAAATTGTAAATACATAAATAATTAGTCGGTAAACTTGGATTTTAATCGCAATTGTATTATAGATTTTTAATTAATGTCATATATATATATATATATATATATATATATATATATAAATTATATTTTATAAATGTAATTTATAATCTATTTCGAATTTAAAACTATAGAAAAATATAATAATGTTAATAAACTAGGGAAATCACTTAGGATAGATAAATACTCACTTCCCCAAACCTTGAAAGATTTGGGTTTTTAAAAAATAATTTTTAAACGTATTTCGAAATTTTTAAACGTGATTCGATATAATTAAAAATATATTTTTTAAAACTTTAAACGTATTTTTGGAAATTTTTAAATGTTCGATATAATTAAACGAATTTTTAAGTTTTTAACCGATACCAATACAGATTTTTAAGTTTTTATACATAAGGAAAGAGATTTTAAAATTAAATGGGGTTCAAATTAAAATCGATTCATATAAAAAAAACATTTTTTCGAAATTAGATCTTAAATTTAAATAATTCAAAGTTGAAAATTAGGTATTACATTACCCGATATATATATATATATATATATATATATATATATATATATATATATATATATATAGATAGATATAGATAGCTAAAAAAAAAAAAAAAAAAAAAAAAGGGGGGGGATTAAACAAAACGAGATTTGAACGTGGATTCGCGAGGTATATATACTTCACACTTCCGGTTATAAGATAGACGAATATTGGCTGAAGAGAGCTTGATAAGGATACCTTAAACGGGCCTTATTATCGGGCTTGAAACCGACGGTACCAATGACCTGTCTCAACTAACAACTTTCTGTACACAAAATATAAATATATATATATATATATATATATATATATATATATATATATATATATATAGGTAGCAACATATTACTGCTTAAGCAAAAACAAATATAAAGTATATATATGCATACTTTTATATTTTTGTATTTTAATTTTTTTGATCGATGAAATCAAATATGATTGAAACGGTCTGCAAAGCGTAGCAAGATATGACGGTATTTACATAAGGAATATATATATATATATATATATATATATATATATATATATATATATATATATCATCCGTGTAACAATTAACACCAGTCGATGGATTCGAACCCAGCGACAGAAGCCATCCATTAGCAAGGATATCATCCCGTCGACTACAGTAACCGCGAGAAATGCTGTTAAATTTTAACATTTATTTTTAACATATATATATATATATATATATATATATATATATATATATATATATATATATATATATACAACGCGGGGGAGAGTAGAGCGGTAGCTCTAGATATATCTTAGGCTTTTAACAGGGTATGGCATGAAGGTCTTCTCAGGAAAATCAGATCATATAGTATCATTGGAAGATTACTTAACATAATTAAATCCTTCTTAGATAAGAGAAAAATCCAGGTTGTCATCGATGGTCGTTCATCCAAACAATATTATATAAATGAGGGAGTGCCCCAGGGGTCTATCCTGGGACCTCTGTTATTCCTAATATTCATAAATGGCCTCCCTGACGAAATTGCCTGTGAGATGTGTATATATGCTGACGACACCACACTCTATAACAGACACGACAGGAAAACAAATGAATACATATCTAAAAAAATGGCAGAAGCACTAGAGGTGACCTCCGATCTGTAGTGGAATGGGGACATAAATGGATGGTCACATTCAATGCTGCCAAGACAAAACTCGTTTCCTTCAATAATTACAAGAAACCTTCTGTACCACCAATATCAATGGCCAATGACTCTTTATCTGAAAGTACATCATTTAAACTCCTCGGCCTAACACTCTCAGGAAATATGAGTTGGAACAATTACATCGAGAGTATCGCCAGGACCGCTGCGAAGAAGGTAGATTCTCTCTACCGTGCTAGAAAGATACTGACGCCCGAAAGTATCCTATACCTCTATAAGGCCACCATTCGCCCATGTATGGAGTATTGTTGTCATATTTGGGTTAGTGCATCTACCACTAGTCTCCCGCTCCTAGACAAGGTTCAAAAGAGAGTTGCCAATCTGATAGGTCCTGAACTGTCATCTAAACTTCAGCCCCTGTCCCATCGACGAAACGTTGCATCCCTCTGCCTTTTCTACAAGTACTTTAACGGTGAATGCTCTGACGAACTGCAAGCACTTGTGCCTCCTCGACGTAAATGCCCCCAACAAACCTGGCAAACAGCTAAATCCCAACCCTTCACAGTAGAGATCCTTAGATGTAATAGATCCTTCTACTCCAGTAGTTTGTCCCCAGTACAGCTAAACTTTGGAATTCCCTGCCGGGTCCCTGCTTCCCCAACTGTACTGGCATCCGATAAGAGGACCCATCCCCAGCTATACAAACTAAAAACAAAAGTTATATATATATATATATATATATATATATATATATATATATATATATATATATATTACAGCGTTTGAACAAAGTATACAATATTTAAAGTAATTTCCTTTATCCATGGATGTTCGATATTGGCTCATCTCCTCAGAGGAAAGTCATTAGCATAATATTAATTCTTATTTAGCACATACATTGAAAATATATTAAAGATTAAATCTTTTTAGGGAACATATTGAAAAAAAAATAAGTGATATTATTAGGTTCCAGATTGGTTGAAGATAGCTCCATTGATGGTAATATATATATATATATATATATATATATATATATATATATATATATATATGATATAATGGACTGATCCAACACCCCTCAAATGAATGGACTGTTACGTCTATAAAAAGACAAGCAAACTCTCCTCACGTGGGAGACAGAATTTAGTACTAAGCTGTCAATGGACGCTTAGAAATGTGTGTACCTTTTTACCTAAATAAACCCTTTCTGTACAACCCCAGTAATGACTTGTTATTCATATAATCTACGATATAACAACTGGCGACAAAGAATTCGAACGAAACTCACTAAAAAACAAAGCGAAGGAAAAAGTACACAAGAAGATTAACGAGCAGAAAACAAAAGAAATCCAAAGAAGGAAGAAGAAAAAAAAACTTCGACAGAGCCAACATTTAAATGTAAGTGTTTCAGTCGGTTGCGGTCCTAAAAAAAAAGAGAAATTGACATTTTGAAGCGAACATTCTTTTTTAAAAGAACATTTTTTTAAAAAAGTGTCCATTTCAAGTTTTATTCGGCTGGAAGTGTTTTTTTTTTCTCTTCGGAAGGAAATTGTGCTTTTAATTCATTGAATTTATAGGACATTTCAGTGAATCTTTTGTTTAATTGTGTGGTTTTGTTAAAAAAAACAACATTTTTTTTAACATGGAGCAATGAGCGGAATTCACTAGAACTATGCAATCGGCATTGTTTGCACAACAAAAGCAAATGGAATTACTTCAGCAACAACAATTGAAGCAAAGCGAAATACTACAGAGTATTTTAACGCAGCAGAAAGACTGTCGTTTCACTCCTGAAGGAATAGCAAATTCTTTATCCGAATTTGTATACGAGCCGACAAATGGGTTAACTTTTCCGGCATATTTTCGGAGATACGAAAATATTTTCGCTAAGAGATGTCAGTCTTGAACAGATGAGGAGAAGATTATCCTTCTTCAAAAACTTGGATCTCAGGAAAATACAAAGTATACGAATTTTATCCTACCAAAGAAACCTGAAGAGATTTCTTTTAGTGAAACAATAAAAAATATTGTCAAACATTTTCAGTGAACGAGATAGTCTATTCTATACACGTTATAAATGTTTAAATATCACGAAGCAGGAGGACGAAGATTTTATTACTTATGCAGGGAAAGTGAATCCTCATTGTGAATCCTTTAAATTAAAAGACCTCAAAGAGGATATGTTTAAAAGTCTAATCTTTGTGCAAGGTTAAACAGCCTCTAAAGATAAGGATATTCGTTCAAGGATATTATCCATTATGAACCAAGACACAGAAATAACGTTACAAAAAGTTACGGAAGAGTGTCAGAAACTGTTAAATTTAAAGCAGGACAATACAAGCATCGAAGGAAAAAATTTTGAAGAAAAAATATGGAAAAAAAATGGAAAGGGTGATGAAATGTGCACACGAAAAATCCTGTAAGACATGTGGGGGGAAAAACCACTTCACTAAAGATTGTTACTTTAAATACAAAATATGTAACAAATGTGATAAAAAAGGCCATAAATCAACGGTATGCAGGAAAGGAAAATACCGAAAAGCAGAAATAAAGACCATTGGTTCTAAAAATAAGTCTAGGTGTGATAAAAGAAAATATATTGAAATTAAAATTAATGGCTGTAATGTGAACTGTCTTCTAGATACGGGAAGCGACATAAGTATAATTGACGAAGTAACTTGGAAGAAAATTGGGTTTTCAAAGTTACAAAATACAAAAAAAAATGCCAGAAGTGTGTCTGGAAATAAACTAAAATTTAAGGGTGAATGTTTTACCAATGTGTCTCTAAAGGAGAATGCTGTGAAAACCAAGTTATATGTCGTACCGGGGAGAAATTCTAATTTGTTCGGTATAGACTTAATGATTCTTTTTAATTTATGGGGAAAACCCATTAGCTCATTTTGCAATAAAGTCTGGCGAGTTTAGAAAATCCTAAACTACCAGGAAAGTTTATTGACGAATTTAAAAATAGACTTTAAAGAGGTATTCTCTGAAGGTGTGGGTTGCTGCACGAAAACGGAGGTGAAATTTGAACTAAATGACGAAGCTAAACCAGTTTTCAAACCCAAAAGAAAGGTTCCATATTCAGCATTAGAAACTATAGAGAAAGAATTAAAGAGACTTCGAGATATGGGAGTAATAGAAACAGTGGACTACTCTGAATGGGCTTCACCCACGGTTTACGTTAAGAAGAAAAATAATAAAATCAGGGTATGCGTGGACTTTTCGACAGGTCTAAATGATTGTCTCAAGGAGCATAACTACCCGCTTCCTACCTCAGTGGAAATTTTTTCGAAGTTAAGCGGAGGAAAATTTTTTACAAAAATTGATTTGTCTGAAGCGTATTGGCAAGTAAAAGTTCAGGAAGGTTGTGCTAAGTACCTGACATTAAATACCCATAAGGGACTATTTTCACTAAAACGTTTGCCTTTTGGTTTAAAAGTAGCCCCAAATTTGTTCCAGCAAATTATTGATATAATGCTAGCAGGTTTGGATTTTGCTATGGCTTATCTAGATGACATCCTTATAAGAAGTAAAATGTGGAAGAGCATAAGATCCACATTGGCAAAGTATTCGAGAGAATATCAAACTATGGATTGAAAGTGGCTCTCGAAAAATGT
>NC_136513.1:21662500-21725000 GCF_053919585.1 Euprymna scolopes | reverse complement strand
AATGTTTTATCAAAAGGCAATAGAGTCCAAAGTTGATGACGTCACTGTAATGGCGTTCAGCAAGAAGCTCCTCCACACTCATTCACCCCCATGGCTTCGTTCACCATCACCACCTCCCATTCATTCCACGTAAAAAAAAAATATAAAACCCAAAAACCGTGGCCTCGAATTTCTATTCACGTGACGCGCCGGGGAGGTGGGGGTTAGGGTTAGGGTTAGGGTTAGGTTTATTTACTGATGTTCCGGTTTTACCGTCTTTTACTTGAGCCAAGACGTGGGTCACGTGACACGTTGGGGTGAGCGCTGAGGTGGAACAAAATATGAAAACAAAAGGACAGAAAAAAATACAACGGCCGAAATCAAGGTAATAATAATAATAATAATAATAATAATAATAGTAATAATAGATGATGAAAGTTGGACGAGAAATAGAGAGGAAGGAAAAAAGGAAATATGAAAACGAGAACAAAATAGAAGAATAAAGATTATGATGACCATGATAATAAAGGAAGTCGACAATAATAAAATAAGAGGAGTGATCATGATCATCATCATCTTCATCATCATCATCATCATCATCATCATCATCATGCAAATAGGTACAAAAATCGGTCCCAAAATATCATACTGTTTTTTAAACGTGCTATTTCTGTGTCGTTTAATTGCCATATACATTGTCGCAACTTTATATATATATATATATATATATATATATATATATATATAAACTACTTCATTTACTCACATAAATTTAATATACGAAAGTATAAATTTATGCGTAAACTTTAAGTATTTGCTTCAAAAGTGCTCAATACGTAGGTAGAGCTAGTTAGTAATTTATAAAATGTATGGCGATTAAGCTACACTGAATATTCGGCTGACGAATGCTATAGTGGATGAAACGCCGAATATTCAGTGTAGCTTAATCGCCATATATATTTTATAAATTACTATATATATATATATATATATATATATATATAAACTGTTGGGACGATTAATCGGAATCGGGAATCGGAAAAATCAGAATATTTAGAGGTATCGAAATCGGAACATTTTATGTTCCAATTTACTCCGATTCTTTTGTCTTTTTTGTTCTGATTTTGCTTAAAACAAAATCTTCCATTGACATGTGTTCTTCTGGTAAACAGAAAAATAGCAAATTTATAATAAAATAGTAAATTATCAGGAATTTAGTATAGAATCGATAATTGTATTAGAGAAATATTGGGATTATCCCATCACTAATATATATATATATATATATATATATCTATATATATATATATATATATATATATATATATATAGTCTTTGAAGTTTTTAACCTTTAAAACTATACAAAAAAACTACTTTTTATCATTCGTTAAAAAAACATCTACTCAGTAAGTCATTTAATCACCAGCAATCACTGCATCAACTCTCTCGAATTTACTATAATACCATTTTTTTTTAATTTTTCAAGGGATCATCAGTTGTTTTACCATTTTATATATATATATATATATATATATATATATATATATATATATATATATATATGTGCGTGTGTATGTGCGTGTGCTCAATACTATTACAGAGCAAATATGCGTTTTATTTTTTATTAACGTTTTATCTGTTCAGTTACATATGTTTCGGTTTCCGGACCATATTTACGATCCAGCACCCTCGTCAGACCTTACAGAAATGGCTATTATTATTTGGAAGAACGATTTTAAAAGAAATACGAGAGTGAAAAAAATATATACACATAATTAATTTCGGGGGAAATTCTTGGCCTGAATACATAGTCTCCCTTAAGCGGATTATTACAGAAACACGTATGCATATAAGTATATACATACATGCACATTAATGTTGGTATAAATAAATATTATATATATATGTACATATATATATGCATACATATATATAAATGTTTTATATATGTATATATATATATACATAAGTATATATGTATATGCGTATACATATATATGTATATATACGTGTATATGTATGTATATATGTATATATATATATTTATATATATTTATATATAGATATGTATACATACATATATACATATATACGTAAATATATATATATATATATATACATATATATATATATACATATAAATGCATTTGTACATATGTATATATATATACATACATAAATATATAAAAATATCTATATATATGCATAGGTATATATATATATATATATATATATATATATATATATATATACTTTCACTACACCGATGAAGACTGAAGGATCGGTCGAAATTATGTACTTGTAAAAAAAAATTTTTCATAATATTATTTTGTATTCCTTTGAATACGAATAAAGAAAAGTTATAAGCTTTTATACTTTTCGTATTTCTTTTTATACATTTCCATTCATATATATATATATATATATATATATATATATATATATATATATATTAGATTAGATTAGAAAACAATGAACGCCAATGATCTTACAGAAACACGTATGGATATAAGTATATATATATGCACATTAATTTTGGTATAAATAAATATTATATATGTATGTCTGCAACGGTCAACTCTTCAACTTTTACGTCTTGAAAGCCAAATTTTTACTTAGAAACTGATTAAAAAGCTTACCTGCATTCTTGTGCTTGTATAATATTATTTCTAAAAGGTCTATCTATGTATTAACTTTTGAAAAAATTGTTCTTTTAGTTCTATTCATTTGAACTTATAAAGTTCCAAATGTATAGAACTAGAAGAACAATATACATACATGCATATATATATATGCACACACACACACACACACACATATATATATATATATATATATATATATATATATATAAATATATATATAAATATATACATATATATATATATATATAAATATATACATATATATGTATATATATATATAAATATATATATATATATATATATAATGGGGGAATATAATTGAATAAACATATTTTCTCATAAACATATGTATATTAAATAAAATACGTATAACTTTATTATATAATCAGATTATTAAGAAGGTCATGACATTTCGAAGCTAAATGCTTCTCATCAAAAGAAGAGAAGAGCCAGCATTATACAAAATATAAAATATTGATAAAAGCTGGCTGAAAACATTGAAAAGATTGGAAATAAAAGAAAGTATATCGAAGAAGATATAAAATAAAAGAATAGAACATTGAAATGGTTCTAGAAAGAGGGGAATATATTGATATATCTATACTTGTAGCCAAATTAAATATTGAAATGCTTATATCTTTGGTTCTATGAGACGAAACTAAATGAAAATTTGCAGGCTTTTTGAAGATTATATTATTCTATGGTTAAAATGTTATGACAATTGGTAAAAAAAAGAACCTTACTTTTCTAAACCAATAAAATATACCCAAATTTGCCTACATTTGTATATATAGTGTTCTGCAGGCCAGCTTCAGTTTTGCTGCTTTTTTCCCCTGTCGTCTTGCCAGCCCACAAATATAAAAGGAGTGTTCCAAAAGTAATGCCTCCTAATTTTCTATTCCGCCCGAATGGATCAGAGGGGATTTCAAATTGCATTACCGAACATATGCATCCATGACCTGAAAGTTTCATCTCTCTGCTGTAGATGCTGACGGTGTGAGACTTTGATGCAGCAACACCTGTCATGGACGTGCGTCAGAAGCAGAGATGCGTCATTGAATTCCTGACAAAAGTGCTTTGGGACTTGTGGAAGCTATATGGAACAATGGATTATGGAGCACAAAACCCCACGTGTTTTTACGATACTACTCCAGTCTTTGTAGATTTTTGAGTACGAAATAAGCAAACTAAGATGCTTTACTTTTTGGACGACCCACACATGACATTGCTGGTTCATAGAGAATAGTGGTGACTATGTAAAGAATAAAATTCTGGAACACAACAGGTCGCTAGATTTAATGGCACCACTCCCATCTTCGTAGCTCTTCAACTTTTTGAGTTAAAAATTATAGGAATCTTAACTTTTAGAACAACTCTCCTGTATGTATAACAAAGTGGTTAGAGCACTGTAAAAGTGGTGGACGGATGTTTGTTTCAATGGACATCTTCCGAGATTATTTACGGGCGCCGCTCCCGTGGGTAGATCGGTAGAACTGCTAACTCTCAACGCAATGGTTTTAGGTTCAATCCTCGGCTTGGGAGAGATGCTAGTCTAGCGGCACTGATGAGTTATGATACAACGAAACAGGACTGTATGTTGATTACTATATATATATATATATATATATATATATATATATATATATATATAAGACCAAGTAGTTATTAACACATGTTAAAAACACTTTGAAAAACATATTTAATTTAAAAAACGAAACACTAAATAAGTGGATAGGACTATCCACTTATTTAGTGTTTCATTTTTAAAATTAAATATGTTTTTAACTCTTTTCAAAGTGTTTCTTAACATGTGTTATTAACTACCTGTTCTTATTATAAGCTCTATCTCCTATTTGGTTTTATCGAGCTTTTACATCTGGTTGCGATTAATATTAAAGAATAAATATTTATTCTTTAATATTTATAATTTAATTTAGTTTGCCATCATGGATCATTTTGGTAAACTTAACTGTAATTAATTTTATTTTTATTTCGGACTATTAGTCTCATCTTTATTAGTTGTTGTTTGTTTGTTTTTATTGGTTTACAACGTTTCGGCCAACTTCCTCTGGCCTTCGTCAGGTGGTAACCGCGACGGATAGGAACTTCGAATCTCCTAACTGCATTCTCAGCCATCACTGCCATCCGTAGTTGTCGTCTCACCACATTTTTGACCAATTACCTCTGGCACGCTTTGGGTGGGATTGAAACCGCTATCTTCAGACAATGTTCATCTGGAACCGTAGATATTCAACGTCTCTACGTCTGAGAATGCAGTTAGGAGATTCGAAGTTCCAATCCGTCGCGGTTACCACCTGACGAAGGCCAGAGGAAGTTGGCCGAAACGTTGTAAACCAATAAAAACAAACAAACAACAACTAATAAAGATGAGACTAATAGTCCGAAATAAAAATAAAATTAACATAAAAATGCTCATCTCAAAATAAAAAAATTCCAATTAAGGAATAATATATATATTTACTGTAATTGTTATTTTATATATATATATATATATATATATATATATATATATATATATATATATATATACACTTTTTATTTGTTTCTTTGTTTGTTCCTTTTCTCCACGTTAAAAAAACGACCCTGGTGTCTAACTCTGTCTCGTGGGGAGGCATTGTAAATAGGAACTCCATACCGAAGCCGAGCAAGGTATACTCTTCATTTGTTTTTACATAAACAGTAATATATAGCTACACAGTCATGAGCATGTTTCGGTCAGCTAGTTGCCAGATACAGCTTATACAAGAGCAAACTTTGCTTTCGTATAAGCTGTACCGTCTGAGGAATCTCTAGTTACTGGTAACTAACTGACCGAAACATGCTCATGACTGTGTAGCAATATATTACTGCTTATGTAAAAACAAATGAAGAGTATACTTTGCTCGGCTTCGGTATGGAGTCCCTATTTACAGTCAGACACCAGGGTCGTTTTTTAACGTGGAGAAAAGGAACAAAAATAAAAATTGTCTCAGTCATGAAGGATTTCTCCTCCACTGACAGAGAACAAGAAATTGAAGTGTAGCATCTGAAGAACAGATACTACACTTTGATCTTGTCACGAACCTCGTTAAACTTCATTCGTTACTTAACCTCTGGAAACAATAACCTCAGATTATATATATATATATATATATGTGTGTGTGTGTGTGTGTGTGTGTGTGTGTGTGTGTGTGTGTGTGTGTGTGTGTGTGTGTGTGTGTGGAAAGAGATAGAGAGTGAGAAAGAGACAGATATATATATATATATATATATATATATATATATATATATATATATATATATAGAGAGAGAGAGAGAGGGGGGAGATGGATTGATAGATAGATAGATTTATGTAAAATATACCGTTTGTAAATTATTTATAGCATGGGAATGATGGTGTATTTTTACAATAAACATATTTGTCACTTCCTTCCTTCTTTATTTTGTGACTAATTTGTTCTATTTTTTTTATTTGTATGAGAGACATTAGGAGAGAGAGAGGGGGGGAAGATAAAGAGAGATCCACAAACAGTTCACGTCTTCTCTCTTCGACCTTAATTGATTCTTATTTATTTTACTCCGTCTACTCATCGTTCATTTATTCATCTATTGTCATTCGTATCTGCTTACAGTTTAAGAACTCTTCCCTTCTCTCTCTTTCTCTCTCTCTCTCTCTCTCTCTCTTTATATATCTCTCTCTTTATCTCTCTCTCTCTCTCTCTGTTTAATATTTTCTGCCGTTCTCTTTCTCTATCAATTTATCCATCTTTTCGACTCATATTCTTATCCTCAGGCTTTTCCATGTTTTTCTTCATTTCAAACAATCATTACAATTTTGTAGATGCGTCCTTGTATAAAAAAAATGGCCGCCAATCGGTTAGTCACGCTTATCTCATCACATAGCACGCAATTCTATGAACGCATATTATTATTGTCTTTCCGTTTATCTGTTAGACTACAGTTTCAAATGGCATTTTCTGTCAGTTTCTCATGTGCGAACTAACATTTCAATCACCAAACAAATTGAATAAATATTTTGTATCGGGTCAGTGCAAAAGATTTGCCGATTTAAAATTCTATCATGAAAACGAAAAACTTTCGAAATCACTACTATGCATTATTTACAAAATAATTCTCAATAGGGAATTGGCTCTGTAACAGTAAAAACGAATCTGAGTTAATAAAAATATATTTAAGCGTATTTCTTCGACCCGGCAAGGATGGACGTTCCCCGATAATCCATATATAAACCGAATTTGAAATGATAAAATTAAATTGGCATTTTTGATGACAAATTTCGCGAATTTGGCCTGTTTGAAGCAGTTTGCCGTTTCAAAATCGTATTTTGACCTTTTCTAAAGCGTAACTTATGGACTAACAAATGGACGAACAATCAGAATAGTATATAGATGATTCAAACGATTGGCGAATCTATGACACTTCTGTTAATTGTTGAGATAAACAACGTTTATTTATATTATTTAATTGGAATTCATTATTGAGATGAGTATTATTTATTTATTTATTTATTTATTGCGGACTATTTTCCTCATCTTTTTAGTTATTGTTTCACCTGACGAAGGCCAGAGGAAAAGTTGGCCGAAACGTCGTGAAACAACAACTAAGAAAGATGAGAATTGTGATAGATGGCTCTCGTCTGGGTGAGGCCCCGTGTTTTGACAAGCTTCTGGGTTTGACCTTTACTCCTGATCTGAAATGGAACACGTACATCAAGTCTGTTGCCAAGGTCGCTGGAAAGATGGTGGGATCCTTCTACCGCTCCAGAAGATATCTCACTACTGATGCAATTCTCTATCTATATAAAAGCCAAGTACGTCCAAGGATGGAATACTGTTGCCATATCTGGGCAAGAGCTGCCATAAACAGCCTATCATGCCTTGACAGAGTACAAAATAGACTTCGTGGTTTAGTGGGGGATGCCCTTTTCTCTACCCTGCAACCCCTCTCCCACAGAAGAGACGTTGCGAGCCTATCCTTGTTTTATCGTTATTTTCATGGCAGGTGCTCGTCTGAACTCCAATCCCTGGTCCTCCCTCGCCAATCTTTCACGAAAAACACCCGTCACTGTGAAAAATTTCACGAAAAACACACGTCACTGTGAAAAATTTCCCCCATCTATATCTGTGCCTAAATCAAAACGCGGATTCCATGAACAAAGCTTCTTTCTTAGAACTGCACGCCTGTGGAACTCTGTTCCGTCTACCTGCTTCCCTCCGGACTACAACTTGGATGTCTTCAAGTCCAATGTTAACACATTCCTAATGAACCGCCCCCTTAAGTAAACACTCCATCAAATCTCCACACTAACGTAATGTACTTGCAATAACCCTTATCCCTGAGTGGCTTCCGGGCCTTGATAAGTGGTGATCACTGTGTAAAAAAAAAAAAAAGAATAATAGTTCGCAATAAATAAATTAATATAAATAATACTCATCTCAATAATGAATTCCAATTAAGTAATATATATATACCAATCGGTACAGACCTGACCATAGACGATCAGATAATAAATAAACGTAGATTTATAAGATCAAAGAATCCAATCTTGATCGCCCTTCGGGGCCCGTGACGCAATGGATAGAGACGTTGTATCTCTACGGTTCCAGGTGATAATTGTCTGGATAGAGTGGTTTCAATCCCACCCAAAGCCGGCCAGAGGCTTACTTGGCCAAAACGTGGTGACAACAACTATGGATGCAGTTAGGAGATTCGAAGTTCCTATCACGTCGCGGTTACCACCTGACGAAGGCAAATGGAATAGTTTGCAGAAACGCCGTGAAACAACAACTAAAAAAGATGAGGACAACTAAGAAAGATAAGGAAATTAAAAGTCGCAGAGTGGCGCTAGGGGCCTCAAATGATTGACATTTTTACATACCTTTATTTTATGGGTCTTTAGCTTGTTAAAATAGTTTTTAATGGGTCAAAAAAGGGGTTAAAATTGAATAGAAACGTTATACATTTTGTACATTCATCTTAGTTTATTTTTAATCAGTTCATATACGTGTTATGTTCGTACAGTGGTAACGTCGCCAGCTTTGAACGCTACAGTTTTACTTTCGGTTTCGATTCTAGCTGATGCCGCCCAAACACTTCGTTTTTTTTTTACTTTTGAAATCACGACTCTATAACAATATATACAAATCTGGACAAATTAAAATATCATATTTAAGCGAAAGCCGTGTGTCTCCCGCTAGTCTGAAATAATATCGCTTAGGCTCGGTTAAATTTTTTTTTCGGTAACTATGCGGAATAAGAACCGTGCTATCGAAGGAATTTTTCAGGCAGTTTACGTAAAACGCTGGATGGTGCCTAACGAAAGTTTTGCGATTTTTTCGCGTAAACGTTGCCCATTTTTTTTTCTTTTCAATGAAAAATATATTGTTTCTTTTATTACAAAAATAATTTAATGAAATAATTGAAAAAAAAAAGGAAACTTATCTTGTTGTTGTGAAGAAAATATACCGAATCATTATTAGACAATTTTAAAGAAACTTTAAGAAAATTAAAATCAGAAAATATAAAACACTCATTGTAAGGTAAGTCCCATGAATATTTTTTTTTTCTAAACATCAAACTGATAGTAAATATTTTTTTGTAAATCTTATATTTTTTCTTTTTATGATTGTTTGTGCTAATCAAGATAAATATTTTTTTTTATATACCTACTATTATATAAAAGGAACTCTGTGTGTATTATTTGTGTAAGTTGTTCCCTATGGACTCGAAAATGGCTGCGTCGATTTTTTATGACACTTAAAACGAAAGTAATTTATGTGCCTGGTAGTGTTCTTAGATAGGTTGAATATTGGAATGTATTCGATCAGTATCGATGACCAATAATCGAAATTATCCGATCAAAAAAGGAACAAGCGATTTGGACCACAGTTAACACCTTACACAGCCTAACATTACAAGTGAAGTTGAAAAGTGTTATTACCACACAAGCCGAAAGGCTCAGCATACAAAATCAACAGTTGGTCCTTTGACATGACAGGGGGAGCGTACTAAATGAATGTTTCTGTTTAAACCACAGCTGCATCATTGTATTTGAGTTGTTAATTTTAATCTTAAATTCAAGTCATTATCACCGCACAAGAAGTAAGGCCAAGCATATAAAATAAGCAGTAGGTCCTTTGATATGACAGGGGCACGTTTAAAATGGATGGTTCTAGTTAGAGCACAACTGAACTACGATACTTGACTTTTTCATTTGAATCTTCAATTCAAGCCATTATATATAAAAAATAATTTTATAAAATCAACAGTAGGTTCTTTACAGTGCAATGTAGACTACAATGTATTGTAAAATAAGTCCCTGCAGGGAGGTATGTGAAGCTTCCTTCCAGTGCACCGCGGCAAGGGGGGGTCCTCCACTAGAGCAGGCGATCAATCGGTTTTATTGAAAAATAGGCTATTTCATCAATTTCGATGACAATAAAAATATAAGAGTGTGAAAAATTCGTTTATCATCATTAAATTTTTCATCGACAAAGATGGCCAAAAACCACACGACTGCGCTTCTTGAAAGAAGCTTATCAGAATTTTTAGTTTAGTTTAAGTGTGAATTTTGATTGTACTTGATAGATGAACGGAAAAAGTTCATTTCTAAAAGGAAAAGATGGATTTGTGTTCAAAAGGATTACAGTGACAAATGTTGAAAAAAAAAACAAAAACAAAACAAGAATTCATTAAAATTTCAAGTTCGAATAAATCAACTTTTAAAATATCTGGAAATATAATTATGATTTGTCTTAAACTGTTTCAACGATAATTAGCAAATCAAAATCTTAATAAGAAAATATGCATACGTTTTATTTTTTTTACATCTAAAAATGACATAATAATCCAAAAAATCGATTTACGTTAAAGAAACGTTTTTACTGATATGTAAATACAAATTTTGATTTTCGAAAAATTATTGTAATTTAATTCTTTTTAATTTAACTTCGTTGTAATCTAAAGAAATGCTTATTCAATTAAGATATTTTGATGTACTCAATTAAGAATGTATTCTTCTTTAAAAAACGCTACGTATTTTAACTTAACTATACCACCCGTTACTAATCTTTTTGTTGTAATCTATATATTTATAAAAGTGAAAATGTGTGTGGGGGGGAGTGAGGAAAATTTTCAACATATATACTCAAGGAATTTTTGATCTACAGGCATCAAATTTGGTATATAAAGTATTTACACATTTAGAAAACGCCTTAATCAATTTTCATCAGAAAAAAAGCCTGCTAAGGAGTCAAAATTTAAAAATTGGTACGTGAGGGGGGCGTAATCGGATTTTATGTTTGTTAACTGTTTCACGACTGCGCATGTGTAAATCGTTTACATTAAAGATTAATTATGCTAAGAATAAGTAGGTTTGAAAATGCATCTTAAAGATCGTGTTAAGCTGCCTAAATGGTTATCGTACTTGGTTTTGGTTTCGATCTCAGCTCGAGTATTTATTTTACTTACAATAAATGAACTGTTTAGAAAAAAACATAATACTTGCATGCACATGTCTGTTTCTTTCCGTTCTTTACTTCATTTTTTTAAGGAATTTTGCGTAACGTTTAATACCGGGCAATGCCGGGTACATCTTCCAGTGAGAAATAAATCTTTTGTAAAATGTTCTTCAAAACTTTATAGTTTTGCGTCAATATTGGGGGTTATTCTTGAATTTTATTGTTCATTAAAAAAGAATTCTTTATTAATGATTTAATAGAATTTAAATTTGAAAGAAAATGATTATTTTTTTCTAATTACAGTTATGAACATATATTCTATTTTTCCCCATTTTGCCCATCCATATTTCTTTAAATTAATCGTTAGTAGATATTATCCCATTTTAAAAAAGTACTTTTTTCTTTGTTACTCCATACCTCAACATTTTTAATTTTTTATTTTTTATTTTCAAGATTAAAAAATAAATTTGTTCAACCAGTGGTTAAACGTTTATGCGTAGACGAGAAATATTAAATATCACATCCAAAATTTTCTCCGAGAACTGTTATTATTAAAATCATATGAAATAATTTTGCAATTGTATTGTTATTTCGGGTAAATCTGAATATCTTGAGATTTTAACAAATATATATATATATATATGTGTGTGTGTGTGTGTGTGTGTGTGTGTGTGTGTGTGTGTGTGTGTGTGTGTGTGTGTGTGTGAGTGTACATTACCCGCTCTAGGCAAGGAAATTTTTTTCCCATATATGTGTTGTAAATCTCCTGTTCTAGGGAAGGTACAATTATCTCATACATATAATACCCGTCCTAGGGTAGGTAAAATATTCTTTTTTTCAGGATGGCAAGTAATACATAAACATCAAAAATTCCTCTATCCTAAGAATAACAGGTATGTTCAACATTTTTCTTATACGTTCCCGAGCAACGCCGGGTAGCCTTGCTAGTAATATATATATATATATATATATATATATATATATATATATATATATATATATAGTTGCTTGTCTAGACGCACTGAATAGCTGTGAAATGTTTAGATGCACTGATGAGCAGCGAAACAGTACTGTATGTGAATGATTATATATACATACATAAATAAATATATGTATATGTATATATACATGTATATATAGGTATGTATGTATATATATATATATATATATATATATATATATATATATATATATATATACTAGCAAAAGTACCCGTCGTTGACTGGGTTCAGAAACAGCCTACAGAAAATGGACTCTGATTTATGAAAGTATGATAGGTTATGAAAAGGAAGGGTTGTAAAGAGATAGCTTCGAATTTGGGGGTATCAAAACCAAAGCAAAATATGATGAAAGTAAAAATAAAATAGGTAAACCCCATAGTTTATTATACCATACCTGTTTACACTGAAACACTTATCACAATATTCTGTGGATATGCGCAAAAGAAACATTTTTATTCGCTTAATGTTTAGCCTGGCCTTTTGTATCTATCTGTCGATAACTTACACGGTAACAACGCTGGAGTATTAAATAACGACTAAGGTTAGAGTGCTAAACGTTGGCACTATAATTGACTATAATAAATAGGGCTGTGACAATAGAATATACTTTTGACTCTCGGGTATATGTCCGACACAGTTAATCAACCGAGAACCACACCCGCCTATATAGAAACATATAAGATATTAACGGATATATACTCAAGAGTCAAAACAATGAAAAGAATATGCTGTTATCACAGCCCTAATTATAAGCAATACGAAATTTGCATGAATTAAAATATAACATTTATACGTACTTTACGACCGGGAAACCCCGGGCGGTATCTTAGTGTATGTATATAGTCATCGACATACAGTCCTTTTTCGTTGTATCACAACTCCTCAGTGCCGCTAGACTAGCTCGTATCCCAAGCCGAGGATTGAACCTGGAACCATTGCGTTGACAGTCTGCAGTTTTACCGATCGACCCACGGGAGTGGCGCCCATAAGTTATCTCGCCAAATGTCTGTTTAAACAAACATTTGTCCACCACTTTTACAGTGCTCTAATCGCTTGTTTATAAACAAAGAGCGAGCGTCGTATTTTTCAGCCAATAAAGTAGCGGGTGAGATTACTTACGACAGTGCTCTACCGAAAGACAAGAATGAAAGGTGCTCAATACGTTAGTAGAACCAAATATGTTTTTTTTTTAATTAATTAATTACTTAATACACATTAGGTTGCAATAATAATAAAACACACACACACACCTCCCACCTTTCCACCTTGTTCCCTTCCTCTTTTTCCGCTCTTCTCGCACCCCTCCCCTGGCATCATTCACTTTTTCATCCCATCATAACGAACATTTCTGTAAAAGTCTGAGGAAGCTACAGACGGCCAAAAAACGGCCGTGTAGCTGAAACAATAATGTAACTTAACAGAAAAATATGGTAATAAAAATAAAACGCATATTTGCTCTGCAACAGTATTGAGCACTTTCTTCAGGTTTTTATTAATTACCATTTCTACCAAATATATATATATATATATATATATATATATATATATATATCGAATTTTCTTTTGTTCTTTCCAAACTCATTTTAATTCTGCATTATCTCCTAGACACATACTCAAAGCCAATACTATATAATACAAAATTAAAACGATTATAAGAAAAAAAAAAAGAAAATTCGATAAAGAGAGAGTGGGAGGTATGAGGATAATAAAAGGTGGAGGAGGAGCGATGAAATGGAGAGTCATTCCCGTGAGCCGGCCGCAAAATGTGCTTCGTTCTTGGAACCTTGGTCAAGACAGATGTCGCCTATACTCTTTTTCACTCCGTCTCTATCACCTCCGAATGGCAACTTATTATATTTTATGGATCCGGACAATTATCTAATTACCCACTTCAAGTGGCAGCACCTTAGTTGCAAAAGACACTGATGACATGCGGCGTGATTTGTCGCGACCTCCCCCGAGCGCAGAGGTGCAGAGGGTGTCCGTCCCTTCGACAGACGATGACCCTCGCCAAACGTTTGTCTTACCCTACCTCTGCACCTCTCCCATCTCGCTACCTTCTGTGCCCATTTTCTCTCTCCCTTCCTCACCCACTCACTCACTCACTCACTATCTATCTATCTATCTATCTATCTATCTATCTATCTATCTATCTATCTTTGGAAAGCCGAAGAGTATCCACAAAGTCAAAAATACACGCGCATAATGCATAAAAGTGACAGCCGGAGTAAGTAAAATCGAGAGCGACGGAAAGGGGTCAAATGGTTGTAGGAACACTTGTAGTGGTAGGATGAGAGGGGAAGTAAGAGGAGGTTAAATGGTGTTTCTGTACGATGAGGCAATAGGCAAATGGCGGGAAGATTCTAGAGAGGAGAGGAGGAGATAGATAAGAGAGAGACTAGGAGGCAGAAAAGGAGAAGAAACACCTAGAATGATAGGCGGGAGCTGATCGGCAGGAGTTTACAAGAGTGGGGTAGTAGTACATACAGAGAATGGGGGTGCGTAATAATAATAATAATAATAATAATAATAATAATAATAATAACTAAGGGAAGTAACTCATCTAAATATTATTTTACTTTCCGTACTCCAGTGTCACAAAAAAAAACATCATCATCACAAACATTAATTAATGTGAAACGAATTACCTCCCTTTATAGTCACTCTTTGTCAGCTAAAAACCATGAAAACCATTTCGTTCTCCAAAATTTTAAAGACAAATAAACATGGCTGTCTGTTTACGATTTCAAATTGTCTATTATATTTATGGTCAGTTGAAATATGAAGAACATTATGGGAGTACTGCGTTTGATTATTTATGGAGAGGTGTATGACAGGAACTTGTTTAGATTGGATTTGAAGACGACAATGTTATAGTCAGATGGAAAGCAGTAACGTAGCAATGTGTTCTGTATGCGGAACTCCCCATGCAAGGCAGTTCAGCTTATAATAATTCCGCCTAACTTATAGTGCTAGAAAAGAAATGTCTTTAATAACTTGTTTGAACGTCTCGAAGATTAATAAAATATATCATTTTTCTATTGTTCGTCATTCTTGGCCTTCGGGCCGGGATCAAAGTATATATTCTGTTCCCGCAGATACTGCAAGCAAAGACCATATGTGGGGGCAGCCCCACATATAAGACCTTGGTCAATGTAGGGGAAACCCTTCATACCAATTGTCACTATCCAGCTCCCCTACTCCCCGGTGAGTTGGTCCCCATTTCCCCTTCACTCCTCACATTAAAAATCGGCCTTGTGCATAATTTGCTTGGTGGGGGAGCAAATAAATACCCTGTTCCAGCAGATACTGCAATCAAAGACCATATGTGGGTGCAGCCCCACATATAAGTTATTGGTCAATGTAGGGGAAACCTTTCATACCAATTGTTACTATCCAGCTCCCCTACTCCCCGGTGAGCTGGTCCCCATTTTCCTTTCACTCTCCACATTAAAAAACGACCTTTTGCCTAATTTGCTCAGTGGGGAAGCAAATAAATACCCTGTTGTTCTTGGCCTTCGGACCGGGATCAAAGTGTAGTATCTGTTCTGCAGATGTTTCACTTAAGGTAATTTGTCCCGGTCAATGAAGGGCAAACCCTCTACACTGGGACAATTATTATTTTTGGTCCCAACCAGAGTGCCACTTTTGCCTTTTTTTTCGGGGAGCTGGTTTAACCCCACATTAAAAACGACCTTGTGTTACATTTTGCTTTGGTGGGAAAGCAAATAAATACTAATAAAATATATCATTTGAATTACCAATTTTTTTCCCGTACGAAAACAAAATGTGTTTCTCTTTAATTGCTATAAAATAAATATATGATATTAATTAAAACTATTAATATGAAATACATAATTACAGAGAAAGGAAGAAGAAAATTTTATATTAAACGGAATAAAAATCAAAATTGTAGAATTGTTCTCATTAGAACATTAAGTAGGTCATATACTCCTAACACGCTTGTCATCGTGTGAAGCTGGGTCTCCTCAGTGCTTCCATTGTTTGATGACCTGTCTAGAATATATTCTCCCTTATCAGCCGACAGATTCGAGGCCAGGAACTGACCGAATACCTGTCAGACTACGGTACTCTGAATGGGTAGTACCTAGGAGGCCCAATCTTCCAGAGTCTGCAACCCGGTTTCCAGGTGGAGTAAGTTCATAGCTTACTGCCTACAATTTCTAAATTCAGTTGTTCGTAACTGATGAAATTATTACGGAGGCATTTGCTAGGTGGCTGGGATTTGATGAGAAACAGCCAATCGTAGGCTACATTTTTAGAATCTTCAATGAACCCCAAATGAACGTTTTTTTTTTGTGTGTTTGTTTTTCCCAAAGGAATCACTACTTATCAAGGCCCAGAAGTCACTCAAGTATAAAGAGTGGATAATGGTCACCGCTAAAAGAGCGTAGTAACCGTTAGTGATGAAAGTTGAGTATAATTTGATTATTTAAAAGGGTGGCTCGATAAGAACTTGTTTACATTGGACTTGAATACGACAAAAATGTATTCAAATGGAAAGCAAGCCAGCAGAACAGAGTTCCACGGGCGGGCAGTTCTAGGAAAGAAGTTTTGTTCATGGAATCTGCGTTTAGATTTTGGTACAGTTGAGAATGGGAGAATTGTTAATAGTGGTTGTAGCTAGTTGAGTGTTGTTTGTGAAAGTTTAGTAAGGGGGCATAGATTTAGACTCAGTTGAGCGTTCGCCATGAACATAATAATGGAGCAGCGATAGGATCGCAACGTCTTTTCCGTGGAAAAGAGGCTGTAGGGAAGAGAAAAGGGCATCACCTATTAAATTTCGAAATCTATTTTGAACTCTGTCACGGTAGGATAGGGTGTGCCGAGCAGCTTCTGTCCAGATTTAGCAATAGTATTTCTTCTGAGGATCTGCTTGGCCCTTGCACAGGTAGAGAATTGCATCGGCAGTGAGATATCTCCGGAAGCGGTAGTATAATCCAACAATTTTTCCGATGATCTTGACAACGGATTTGATGCATATGTTCCATTTCAGATTAGGAGTGAAAGTCAGTTCTAGACGCTTGTCTAAACATGGTGCTTCTGCAAGACGGGAGTCATTCATTTAAATTGGGATCAGATGAGGATTGCTGATGCAAAGAAAGAAGCTTGCTTTTAAATCCATTAAAATTTCCCTATTGCTTCACGTGCTCAAAATCAAGAGAGAATTAGAGAAATCTTATTCATTGCTGGCCGTTAAAGTATTGCCATAGATCGCAGTGTTGTCAGTAAAAACGTTTACGTATGAGCTAAGAATGTGACGTGGGAGATTGAGAGGAGAGTTGCGCTCAGCAATGTTCTATCCTACCTTTACTATGATCCTTCGATAAAGCAGGTTCGTCTTCAAGACAGCAAGACACGCGATAGTATTAAATCAGCCCAGAAGACAATGCGCTCTATTTCTACAAACCAGCCGAAACAAACGCGGACCCCAATAACTATAAGAACTGGTAAATAGACGCATCTTCAGAAATAAGTTCCGCAAATACCAGGTATTTGCAAAACACTTTCCTCTCTTTCCCCCCCCCCTTTCATTTTCTTTTTCCAAAATACAAGTTTTTTTGTTTGTTTTTTTTTTAAATTACATGGACATCTGTGTTGTTTTTCTTTTTTGTTGTTTTTCTTTTTTCTTTTTTTTTTGCCGGTATTACAACATCGCTGTTAGTTACCACATATAATTATAAAAATTCTAACGTAACGTAAGATAAATAGCAGTAGCAGATGAACTGGTCAACAAAATGCAGGTCAAAGACAACGTTATTTGGAGTGCCGACAGAGGTGTCAAGGATAGACGAAATGGCGGTGCCTATTTTCACTTTGATTAGATTCTGACCGCTCATGCTGGACAGAAAAATACCTCAAGTACGCGTCATTATCAAAATCACAGAGACGCACGCGAGCAACCTTATCCTTGCAGCGTTCTTTCGGGTTAGCCTAACGTCAGTTAGGCATTAATCTTCGCTAGTAGCGCACTCACAACCACAGAGATATGGCTGTGTCTAAGTGGTTAACGACATAGATTGACGATTTCGTTGTGCAAAGTTCGAATCCAGTTTGTTCCATAGAGACCCTATGACGTAGGGATGTTAGCAACCTTCACGTGGTCGTCCCCGTAAATCCCCGATGTATTTCTAGAAAGTATTGTTACTGGAAAGTTACCAAAAATAATCATCTGATTCATACGAAAATGAACGAACGAATGATCATCATCATGATCATCATAATCATCATCATCATCATTAGGTGACGGCGGGTATGTGGTAAACGATAAGGATAGCAAACTAGGATGTGCCAAGTTCGAATCCAGTTCGTTCCACCGAATAACTTTCACTGCGGAATGTTGGCAACCTTCACGTGGTCCCTACTGTAAGTACCTGATGTATTTCTAACAAAAAAAAAAAAAAATTCCAACTAGAAAGATATCAGGGAAACTAATGCTAACAATAACTATCTCGCTCAAACGAAATGAATAAATTATGTTTAGCAACAGCATCATCATCATCATATTATTATTATTATTATTAGTAGTAGTAGTAGTAGTAGTAGTAGTAGTCTCCCTGTTCCTCTGTTCTTTTTATTAGTGGTACCTATTATTAGAGCCAAATCTGAGCATCCTGGAGGGATCATTTATGACATGCGCTAAATTGTGAAGCAAGATTTGCGCAATCCCGAATATCTCCACTTATGAGTCGGCACTGATTCCAGTGGTAAGAAGAAGTCGAAGCCGATTGAAAACAATGCAGCGAAAAGCAGAGAGCACATACAGCACCTGGTATTCCTAAGCTGTCATTCATTTTAGTACTGTCTAGGCTCAACAATGGTTAACTTCAGTGATACAACAGGAACCAGTGTGTAAACGTGATTATGCAGTCTATAGTATTTATTATTATGCGCAACAGCAACAACATACAGCGCCTGGTATTCACAAATAATCGGCCGTCTGGTGTTGAGCAGACTCAAAGTCGCTTCACTCCAGTGATCTATCGAGTAAACGTGATTATTATGTTATATGAACAAAGCAAAAAAAAAAAGAGTTCAAAGAAAAAAACAGAAAGGGGAAATGCAGAAATAAAATTATGTAAAAATGAGGTTTAAAAATTTAACAAACCAAGCGACAAAGTGAAACATTGAACAAAAAATGGCATCAGGTATATATTAATACGATGGCGTGTGTGTTATTTTGTGTGTCACGCTTACATCGTTTTGCTTCCGAGTGGCTGTCGTTTAATAGTTACTAGGCTGAATGACCGGCGTTACCCGGGGTGTTGGGAGGTGTGTGTTGAGCAAAAAAAAAAAAAAAAGTTATAGTAGGCAGGCATGCTCGAACCCGTATCGTGAAGGAGGAAAAGAACGTGAAAAAAACGTGACGTCTTTGCTATTGCGCCCATCGCCAAACCGAAAGTGAAGTAAGTTTAAATTAAGGCTAGTCAATCGAAAAAAAAGGGGATGCCTTTAGAAAATATCGGCGAAAAAGCGACCCCTCTCTGTTGAAAAGTGTCAGTGGAGATTGAAAGATATTTGTCGTCCGAAGGGTCGTCTTCAAAATGATATGGATCTCCTGAAAATCCGTCGCCTCTGATGAAAGTTTTAGGCAAACATACATACATACATACATACATACATACATACATACATTTAAAACGACAGTTGAGATTTATATTATAGATGACCTTCCATTTCTTGGATTAAATGATTTTAATAAAAATTCTTCATAAGTTTTGGTTTCGATTTCGATTATAGCTGATGGAATCCAAGTTCTATATACATCTACATATATTTTTCAAAAGTCAATGGTAGGTCTCATAAAAGGGAAGTGTCTATTTGTATGTCCAATTAAAACTTGAAAAATGCGCGAAGCACACCAAAAAGGTTGATAAGAAGAAAGTTGGCCTTGCTTTTTTTTTCTCTCCGAGTGACTGTCGTTTGATTATTATTCCTATGGTTATGACAAGAGAATATTCTTATCATTGTTTTGATTCTCGAGTTTATATCTGACAAAAGTAGACACAGTTATTCAATCGAGAACACACATCACTCTATCTAAAAACATATGATATTAACTGATATATACTCGAGAGTCAAAATAATGAAACGAATATTCTCTTATCATAGCCATAGTTAACACCTTCCATTTCTCTTAATAAATAACTTTACCAAAAAGTCTTCATAAGTTTTGGTTTCGTTTTGGTTATAGCTGATGCCACTCAAGTCATCTATTTTTTTATAAATAATTTTACCAAGAACCCTCCATAAGTATTGGTCTTGGTTTCGATTATGGCTGTAGGAACATAATTTATATATATATTAGCGAGGGGAACCTGGCATTGCCCGGGTGTTTGGAGGTGTGGGGGGGGGTAAAAATAGTAAGTATGAGGATCGAACCCGAACCGTTGAGGCAAAGTTGTAAATTAAAGTGTGAAAAAAAAAAAACGTGCGACGTTAACCATTGCCCCACTTCGACATGCTTACGGAAACACGTTTGAATTTATTTAATTACTTGGATTTAGCACGTGCTCGTTTTAATGAGTTAATGAAGTCAAGTTTGACTGCGGGATTTCATTTACTGCTGAACGCCCCCCCCCCCTCCCAAGATGTTATAGGAGAAAGACTAACCCACATGCGGCGAGCGACAAATATTGAATATTTATCTTCTCGAAATCGAGCAAATTAAATAGACAGGCGAGCTTCGTTGTTAACTGTGAGATATTACGATTTATATGTGATATAAAAAGTTTTAAAAAGTTGTAAAGCAAGCGACCGCTTCTCTGATAGAAACCTTTTGTAGACACACAGAAAAAACGAACACACATACATACATACATACATACATACATACATACATTTTCGCTTTTATATTTATAGATATATATATGAATTTATATATATATATATATATATATATATATATATATATATATATATATATATATATATATATTTGTTCTTCATAAGTTTTCGGTTTCGGTTTCAATTACAGCTGATCCACCCAAGTTATATGGATATTTTTTTTTACTTTATAATATATAAGAATCAATAGAAAATTGACTCTATAATAATATATACGAAACCTGCAAGAATTAAAATATCATATTTAAGCGTATTTTACGACCGGGCTACGCCAGGCGTTCTTTTCTCGCTTAGACAAATAATTTTGTAGTTTTAACAAAAGAGCTATAATAATACCAGGGCGTTTCCATTTATGCTGAACATCCACAGCATGTCAAAATCAATGTATTACACATGAAAGAGTTCGCTGTGGCATTTCCACAGGTCCCGCTAGTGTAAAATAAAAAATTTACATAAGATAGAAAAAAAAAGAGAAAGAACTTCGATGCCAGAAAGAACTCTGATTATAAAAATGTTACCGAAAGAAAGCAAGACAGAAATTACACTCCTATCGCCATTTTCCTCTTAGCGCTAAATGAATTACAGGTTTTATGTCACCCATGACAGCCACTTCTCCCGCCAATTCGCAAGTCAACGCTTTGGCGCATGCGTACTTTAGACATATTTCGTTCTTTATCTTACTTTTCTTTTGCCTTCGTCTTTATCTTTATGTATCTCACATTCGCCAGCATTTGATGAGTAAACCTTCGTTTTTAAATACTCTATATAAGTAGTAGCCGTTCTGTTCTCTCTTGTTTGCTGGGTTTTTTTTTTATCTTTCATTATGCAGTTGCTCCAAGAATAGCTGCGGCAACGACATTCGCTTATGATTGCTCGTTGGTAGCAGCTAACCTGATCGGACGGGAGCCATGGAGTTCAAAGGTTAAAAATGCTATAGACTACATGCCAGATTCGTTACTAAAACTAATTTAAAAAAAAAAAAAGAAAGGAATAGAACCGTATTCTCTTCAATACACGCTTCATGATTCATGTAACTGTTCTGGGTATCATTTATGATGACGTGGCGTAAGAAGAGTCCTGTTCTTCATGACGTGAAAAGGTGAAACATTATTATTTGATGAACTTTCACTTTTGCCATTAGATGAAATTGCATATCATTACGTAGATACTAAATTTCCAAGTATCAAGTACATTTATTCCTCCCCTTGATTTTAGCGCTATCAATCTCTCTCTTTATATATATATATATATTATAAGGTAAAATTAAAAGCCAAGAACAATGCGAGATTTTTTTTATATATAGAGTAAAATTAAATGCAAACAAAAGAAATAAATTTCTTTTTTTTGTTGTTTGTTTTTTCTTTTTCACACAAATTTTAACTCTAAACAACAGTAATTTTTTTTTCTGTTGTATTCAATGGTGTTATAAATCTCAATATATTTCAGACTTATTAGTCCATTTTCAAGAGAAGACAGCGGAAGAGTGTTCAAAATTGGAAAAGTAGCCGCAGAGTTTGCCACGTGATACCGCGAAATATAGAACAAAAAATGACATTAGGAGAACGTTAAAATAAATCAGTTGATGTTTGAAATACTTGTTGCGTTTGTGAATCAAGGGAGATGACTATTCAAGCAAGGTTTTTTTTTTTTTTAATTATTGTTTTTCTTATGTTTTAAACTTATATTATAAAAGCGGAGCTCAATTCCAGTCTATTGTTTAGTGTGAGAGTATTTTTTGAAATAATTAAAGATTCGAGGATACGAAGTTGACCTACGTTTCTTGAAGAAGCAAGAATGTTGATGTGAAAATCTGGTTCTGAATTAATGCAAGTGCGAATATTATATTTATTATATTTATATATATATATATATATATATATATATATATATATATATATATATTTACTTCCATTACTATTGATTACTATATTGTCCTTTTGACTACTCTACACTCCTTAACCCTTATCCTTGAGTGGCCGATCGGCCTTGATAAGTGGTGAAGCATATATATATATATATATATATATATATATCATTAATTCATTACCCACACAGCAGCAGCAGTACAGCGTAATGGTGAGAAGCCTTGACTGCCATTTGAGCGGTCGGGTTTCGATTCTGGCTTGAGGCAATTACCTGTCTAGCCTGATATAAACAATAAATGTAATGTCGTTCATCAAATTCTGTCTGTGTTTGTTTACACAATCATGGCAGCTGATATTTGGGCTTGACGATCTTGAACAGACTTTCTTATCTTGTAGATAAAAAAGAAGAATTTTTACAGCGGAATATTTTACGTAAGAAGATTAGAAAGTTTACCTTAGGTTTACTTTCGGCGTTCGCGTAACTCTTAGTCCCCTTATTTTGTTATCTAGTCCTCATGTTCCATGTTTCTGGAAACGAGGGAAGAATTGCTGTTTTCTGAGTCAGCATCTATTCCATCTAACACGTTAGCAAGTTTTTGTCTAGAAGTAGTATTTTTTGGCTCCTTATGCTGCACTTCCATTTCTTGTTCTCTTTCGGTGGAGGAGAAATCCTTCATGACTGAGACAATTTTTATTTTTGTACCTTTTCTCCACGTTAAAAAACGACCCTGGTGTCTAACTCTGTCCCGTGGGGAGGCATAGTAAATAGGTACATCAAATTGCCTCATGCTTTGTCCGTAGTGATTTCCATAAAAATTCTCAGTCTAGATCAGTAATACGATGGAAAGAAAAGAAAGGAGGAAAACAAGCATACACGAAAAAGGGACAATGAAAAAGACAATAAAAAAGGAAAGAAAAGAAAGGAGGAAAACAAGCATACACGAAAAAGGGACAATGAAAAAGACAATAAAAAAGGAAAGAAAAGAAAGGAGGAAAACAAGCATATACGAAAAAGGGACAATGAAAATGACAATAAAAAAAGAAAGAAAAGAAAGGAAGAAAAAAAGCATACACGAAAAATGACAAATGAAAAAGACGATAAAAATAAAGGAAAGAATGAGGGAAAACGAATATTTTTTTACAAGGTGGTCACCACTTATCAAGGCCCTGAAGCCACTCGGGGATAAGGGTTATTGCGTTTACAGTACGTTAGTGTTGAGATTTGATAAAGTGCCTTACTTCATCAGGAATTTGTTTATGTTGGACTTGAAGACATCCAGATTGTAGTCTGGTGGGAAATGGACAAACAGAACAGAGTTCCACAGGCGTGCACTTCTAAGAAAGAAGCTTTGTTCATGGAATCTACGTTTTGTTTTTGGCACAGATAAAGAGTGGGGAAAATTTTTGACAGTGGTTTTAGCTAGACGGGTGTTTTTCGTGAAAGATTGGCGAGGGGGGACCAGGGATTGGAGCTCAGACAAGCACTTGAAATACGACGAAAAAGAAAGAAAGAGCGAAAAAATACAGATACAAAAAATGGAATCGAGCATTATGGAAAGGGGACAAGAGTTTTTTTTTTTTTAAAAAGCTTACATGAAAGAACGTGAAACAGTAACAAAACAAAGTAATAGTAAAAATAAAAAATTTAAAAAAGCTCAAGAATCAAAACAAAAAAAAAGCTAACAAATTCAACATTTTTAACGCAAAGAACATCAAAATGTGATTATGTAATTAAACCGGACATTTAAAAACAATCAAAATCGCCATGTTGTCTGACAGAATAAGTGGCGCGAAACGAAATTGCTGCAAATGACTTAAACACTTTTGCCTAAAAATACGAAAGATATGCAGTAAGCGTCTTGTGTGATATTAATCTTTTTAACATATACAAGGAACTTTATCCTTAATGTAATGGCGCTTTTGTGTATGTCTGTTTTAACCTACAAGTGGAATATTATTTTAAAAGAACACGTTTTTTTAAAAAAAGCACGTCATGATTATATCATATAGAACTTTATGGATGCTACTCTCATCATAAATTTTATTCTTACAACGTTTCGGACGATGTAACCTCCTTCTTTCCTCTGGTGCGTCTAAGTAAACACAGACATCCGCTTGTAACTTTTAACTAAAAACTTTATTCAATCTGGGTTAGCACATCTACCACAAGCCTCTCCCTCATGTATAGCGAAAAAAAAATAGTATCCAATCTAATAAGTTCCGCTCTGTCAACTAAGCTCCAACCCCTGTCCCATCGCCGCAATCTTGCAACCCCCCTGTGCAATTTTGAAAGTATTCTAATGGAATGTGCTCTGATGAACTCATTTCACTTGTGCCCCATTGACGCAAATATCCTGAACAACGCCGATTAGCAACAAAATCACACCCCTTCTCTGCTGACGCCCCTAAATGCCAGATAACTTTCTACTCTTATAGCATCTTCTCTCGAACAGCTAGACATTGGAATTTCCTTCCTGCTACCTACTTCCATGGTTGTATTGCTATACAGAAATTTAAATGTAACGTAAACAAACATCTTGTTAATCTATCCTAGTCAGGGTTCCAAATGGTAGTCCCTTACATACAAGTGGTGATGTGCTTCGTGAAGGTGAGTAAACAAGTTCTTGATGAGCCGTCCCTCTTAAGTAATCCAATTCACCAAATTTACACTTCTAACGATTACTATGATATTGTCCCATTGATTACTGCATTACTTATCCTCGAGTGGCCTCTGGGCCTTGATAAATGGTTACTCGTATGTACAAAAAATATAAAAATAAAATAAAATCAACGAAGTCGATTTCTCTCCTTTCCTCAAACATATTAAGGTAGAAGTTTTCAATAATTTATAATCATATCCGATTGTACTGGAGATTTAATCATCCAGCAGATACTGGTACTCAGAAGTGGTCAATATTCACGTGGAAAAATTACCTCAAGTACCATCACTACACTGAATATTCCACCATATTTATTCCTCGATAATTGTGTCGTCAGTATTCTTTCTCGAAAGACATCAGGTACTTATGGAAGTAGCCACGAGAATCTTGCCAACATGAATGTGATTTTTTTGTGGAACAAACTGGATTCGAACTTGAAACACTCCGGTCGTCAGTCAGTGTCGTTAACCACTTGATCACCTCCTGTTATCTCTGGTGACCGCACTTAACAGCCATCAGCGAAGGATAAGGCCTGTTAACTAAAAAATGACGTCACTCACAGAAAGCAAAGCAAACAGATCTGTCGAGCAGTCTGCCTGTTGATCATAAATGACAGTTTTTTGAAAAAAGGATAAGAAACCTTTTTTCAAATATGTTGAAAAACGATTTATATATAAATTTAACATTATTCAATATTAAATAAAGAAAAAGAAAACAAGAATTATTTAAAAATAAAGAAAAAGAAAAAGAATAAGGTGTCGGTTATCCCTGTTTTAAAAGTTAAACATCGTGGTACATCATAACTTCCAAAGACGAAATTCATTTATTATTTTTATTGTGAATAATTTTAAAATAATTTTCATATATTTATTCAAATAAAACAAACAAACTATAGGTAATGACAAAAGGCTCATTACGGTGGGGTCCCAATTTCGAATCTCGCTAGATTAAGGCATCTGATATAGACGTAGACGACGAAACACATGTCAGTGGATAATTATATTTTCAAAGCAATATATATATATATATATATATATATATATATATATATAATATATAATATATGTCTATAAATGTGTGTGTGTGTGTGTGTATACATATGTATATATTATTTGTGTTCATGTGTGTACGTAAAAGAAGATGTAGGCATCTATATGTGTAAGAGATGAAAAATAAAAAAGAAACAAGTAAAATTTACATAAATAATTTAAATACAAGCAAATAATAAAAGTTACAATAAGCCATACTACGACTATTGCCTATTAGCGTGGCCATCGTAATATATTAAGACGGCCGAGGAACTAAAGTCATGTAAACAGCTGACGTCATTGAATTTGGTCTATTGAATTTGGTCACGGTTTCAAGAAATAGCCAGAAGTATAAAACGTCTAATAACAAAACCGAAAGAAAATAGATAATTATTTTCGGGGATTTAGCCTAGAAGTCAACAAAATAAAACAAAAAAAATGGGGTCAAAATTTCAAATACATAATATATGAATG
Organism: Euprymna scolopes; assembly: GCF_053919585.1. Classification (NCBI taxonomy): domain Eukaryota; kingdom Metazoa; phylum Mollusca; class Cephalopoda; order Sepiida; family Sepiolidae; genus Euprymna; species Euprymna scolopes. The sequence continues at coordinate 21,698,000 of NC_136513.1, read as the reverse complement.
TTAGTCAAATCAAGGTAAATTATTCTTTTGCCTACCTGGATAAGTTTTGTGCGTTTTAATGAAATCTAAAATTTTATTCGATTCGAAAAAAAACTAATGTCGAGCAGCTAAGGTACAGTGGCAATCAAGATGGCTGACGAAAACTCCGTCTTCTGGGCATCACAAATTGTTCAAGATATGAGAACTGAAACAAATACATATATAAGTCCACCAAATAAGTGTCAGAATGTGTCCCAGTGATACTTATTGGGTGGTTTTCAATCAGTATTTGGTTTGTTATTTCAAATTTTAAACTACTTTTGACTCGACGAGGACAACGTGATTCGTCAGCAGTTACATATGGACGCATGCAATTAAAAGGAAGAATTATTTGCCAAGTGAATATAGCAAAATACTATTTTTTAAAGTTTTATTATTAGTAACATTTGAAATTTCCTAGCGATATTTAAAAAAACAAAAGTATCATCATATGTATTAATTATATATCGAATAAATCGTTAAATGAATTTTTATTTATTATTATTAGAGTTTATTATTTATTATTGTTTTTATTTATTTATTTTTAACTGTATGTTTGTTAGTGTCAAAAAAAGAAACACGAAACAGTTGAAAACATTTTTAACCTCGAAAAGAGAATGAAAATATAAGTAAAAGAAAATCAGAAAAAGAAAAATTCAAACTTTTAACTAAATTCTACAACAAATTGTTGTATTATTTTAATAGAGACGCCGCCATCCTGTTTCTGATCCATCGCTATTTGCATGTGAGGTGCTCATCTGAACTCCATTCTATAGTCCCCGCTTGCCAAACTTTCACAAAAATCACTCGACTAGCTAAAACCACTATATATGGTTCCCCCACTTTCTATCTGTGCCTAAATGTAGACGTAGATTCCATGAACAGAGCTTTTTCCCCAGAATTGTCCGCCTTTGAAACACGGTTCCGCTGTCATGCTCCCTGGCTTAATACAACATCGTAGTCTTCAAATATAATTTAAACAAGTTCCTGTACAAAACATATCTAAGAACACTGTCAGAAATATAAATTCAATTTGTGTGAAATTTGCAAAAGATAGGCTCAGCCGTTTCGGAACCTATGAGGAAGAAACTCTCTCTCTCTCTCTCTCTCTCTCTCTCTCTCTCACACACACACACACACACACACACACACACACACACACACGCACACACACAGTGACTTTCATATATATATATATATATATATAAATATATATATATATATATAGCCTAGCGTTGCCCGGGTGTTTGGAGGAGTATATTAAGCAAAAAAAAAAACGGTCAATTTTTTTTAAATTTGACCCCTATTATGACCCTTTAACATTTGTTTTGGGCTCAAATCAAGTTATTAAATTAGATCCCTATCCAAGGAACCTATATCTAAAATTTCAAATGTTTAGATCCAAAATTGACGGAGGAGTTAAGTAGAGTTCTCAAAGGTCAAATCGTTGAACTTTGACCCCTTAACCGACAAATTTCTGACCGAAAACCGACCACAAAGATTTTTCCAAATCTCCGTACCATGTATATCAAATTTTGAGCCTGTAGACTGAAAATTGACATAATTATTGTGTAGGTAAGTGTACACAGACAGACACACATACACACACAGACAGACACTTTCACTTATATATATATATATATATATATATATATATATATATATATATATATATATATATATATATATATATGGAATGGGTAATATTTTTAACATTACTGAATTTTTCATTTCTTATGATTAATTTTGCCGCTTTTATCCAAAGGACCTCCCGGGTGTCAATAGCTTTATCGATTCACCACGGCTATACCACTGCACTGACGTACGTTGAACACCCCCGTGTTCTTTAGGGTCTATAAACACTGATCACTATGAAAGGGCAGTCCCAACCTGCGGTCTATCAACCCTGTGCAACGGCGTGTCTTTCACTCGTAACTCTTACGCCATCATCGTCTCTTGTTGGTCGGGCGAGTAGTGCGGATGCTTCTTACCCGACAACATGGCGTCTAGTCGAGCATAAAACTCACGGCTATTAATTGAGATGAATTGTCTGCGAACGGACGGGTGAATGTTGTCAAGTGATGTGAATTCGTTCTCGATCGATAAAGGGGATTGAGATAAAAAGAAATAAATGGAATAAAAGTTATTTAAAAGAAAAAAGAAAAATCTGAAATAAAAAGTGGGGAAATGGAACTGTGGACTCAACAGATATGAGAAAAGACTTATTGAGTGCAAAAGGAGAGTTTAAAATAAAAACACAGTTTTAAGTATTTTGTATGTTTTTTTTTCATTGAATCAATGATTATTTAGCACGAGAAAAAAGTAGCATTAGGTTTGATACAAAATAGAACATCTATATAGTTTTAAGGTCACACACACATACACAAATATCTGTATCTATATATCTATAAAAGTGAAATTGTCTCTGTGTGTGTACATTTCCCTACCAAACTACTCCGTCATTTTTCATTCCCGAGATTTGGCATAAGGGGTATTGAGATTTGGGAAAATCTTTTTAATCGGTTTTCGGCCAGAAATTTGACTGTCACGGGGTCAAAGTTCAAAGATTTCAAAACTCTACCAAACTCCTCCGCCAATTTTGGGTATAAACTCTTGAAATTTTAGATGTAGTTACCTGAAAATGAACTTTTAGATGAAGGTTACTTGGACATGGATCAAACTTTTTATTTTGATTTGAGCCCAAAACAATAAATGTTAAGAAGTCAGAATTGGAGTCAAAGCTTTAAAAAAAAATGAGCTATGCGGTCTCTACCGAATTACTCAGCCAATTTTTGGTCTAAACATTCGTAATCTAACATAAAAGGTATTAAAACTTTTTTATCAGTTTTTGGGCGGAACTTTAGCTGCCAAGAGGTCATAGCTGGAAGAGTTGATCTTTGCAGACTCTACCAACCTCCTTCGCCAATTTTAGGTATAAACACTTGAAAGTTTAGCTGTAGGTTACCTGACCATGAGTCAAATTTTTAATACGCATATACATATGCACATAAAGTTATGAAAAGTATATGGGGCCTGAGCCTAGCCGCGCTGAACTGCTAGAATTTTATTGGGAGAAAGTATTTTATAGATATAAAGTGAGAATGTATGTGTGAGGAGATTTGTCAACTTATGTACTTAACGAATTTTTAATCTCTAGACTTGAAAATTGGTATATAAAGTATTCAGACATGTGGAAAACGTTTTAATCGGTTTCACCCCGGAGAAAGGCGCGCAAAGAGTCAAAATTAAAAAAATTGCCACGTGAATGGCATCGAATTTTTATCTGTTTTTCAACTCTTTCACGAATGCGCATGCGTGAATCGTTAACATGACAGATTACTCATATTAAAAATAAGTATGTTTGAAAACGCTATTTGAAGATGTATCAAGCTGGCCTGATGATTATCGTAATTTACTTTAGGTTTTGGATTCGATCTCAGCTCAAGTATTTAGTTTTGCTTACAAGAAGTAAACTTTGTAGAAACATAATACTTGCATGCACATTTTTTCCGTTTTACTTTACTTCATTTATTTTAAAAGTAATTATACATTACGTTTAATACCTACGGTGTTTCTGTTTATAATACATAAGATATTTCCATTAAATAATATGCAATATTTATGCGTCTTTCCCACAGAACAGACTTTGCGGGCTTTTCTCTGCTCTATCGTTATTTTCATGACAAGTGCTCGTCTAAACTCCAATCTATGGTCTTCCCTTGCCAAACATTCGCGAAAAGACTCGTCTATCTGAAATCACTATCAATAATCCCCCACTCTTTATTTGTGCTTAAACCTAAACGTAGATCCAATGAATAACTGTGGAACCCTCTTCCGTTTGTCTGCCTTTTCAGCTGACTAGAATATGGTCGTAATCCAATTTCCACTATTAACAATTACTACGATATTGTCCCATTGACTACTGTGCACTCTTTAACTCTTATCCTCGAGTGGCTTCCTTGATAAGTGGTGACTCCTTTGTATATATATATATATATATACACACATAGTGAGCGAATGTATATATATATATATATATATATATATACATAGTGAGCGAATACATGCATGTATATATATATATATATATATATATATATATATATATGAAATAAAATGGAGGTGGAAGGACCTGGATACTCAACGTTTCGCCCGATTTATGCGGGCTTCTTCAAGAGGGATGGTCATTGACGAGAGAGTCGGAGGATTGGGGCTATATATAATGATGGGAGAGAGCAACGTGTTTTCCTTATGTAAATTAGATATCATATATACATTTTATGAGAGAAAAAAAATAAATAATAAATTAGAGTAAACTTGTGTAGTGGATTACGTCTACAAGTTAAAATATCGTAGAGATTAAAAAAAAATTGTGTTTGGAAATATAGCGGTGATAGATTAAATAAATGAAATGACATGAGATTACGAAATAATTTTTTTTTTTTTAATCTCTACGATATTTTAACTTTTAGACGTAATCCACTACACTAATTTACTCTATATCTGTATAACAACGCTTTGTTTTCTATCTATCTATCTATTTTTTTAGATAGATAGATAGATAGATAGAAAACAATATATATATATATATATATATATAGAGAGAGAGAGAGAGAGAGAGAGAGAAAGAGAGAGAGAGAGAGAGGGGGGAGACATTCTATATGTTTCTGGCGCTAGACACCGGACAATAAAAAAGAAATCTGTGTGAAACGAGTCATGCTTCAATCATGTATTTGTGAAAGCCAATCGGCTTTGCAATTAGGCATCCAATCAAATATATCTAAGAGCATGATTGCTAAAAGTGTTGCAGTGTCCGAGTTGCTATTGTTCGGATTCGAATGTTGCAAACAGCTTCTTTTATGCTAAAGATAATCTGGACCTTTAAGGAAATCGATAAAATCATCCTAACGTTCAATCACTCCTACCAGATGGTCATGGGACACGAGGAATAAATTAAGTTTCGGATAAATAGAAACTCTGTAAAAAAAAAAGGCATATTTATAAAAAATATATTTAAGATCTGTCTAGAATAAAAAATGGTTTCTAAAGTAAGTTTGCGATGTTTATAAATCATTACAGATTCAAGATAAACTCAAAACACTTAATTGTCTGAAAAATTTAAGAAATAATTTAAAATGTAAAATTAAGATATCGGCACCGGATTGCTGAATCTGACTTAATCTTTATATTTATATATGCTCAAGAATTATAAACCAATATCTACTGAGCTTAAATGCTAAAAGATTTATTATAACGCAAACATATATATATATATATATATATATATATATATATATAAAAATATATACTTAAAGATAATTACTTATCCACAGACACATGTTTCACTGTATTACGACTCAGATACTATATGTATGTGTATATATACATATACATATGTATATATATGCATATATTTTATGTATATATATATATATGCATATATATACACACAGATATTTATATTAAAAACAACGGTAGGCAGTCCGCGTGGAGAGGGGTTAAAAACGTGGTAGTTTGAGTACTCTTGTATTAACCTCGTTATATATCACTGGTTACCCTTACCTTTGGAAAATAGCAACCTCAAATTATATATATATATATGTGTGTGTGTGTGTGTGTGTGTGTGTGTGTGTGTGTGTGTGTGTGTGTGTAGTGTGTGCGTGTGTAAGGGAGAAAAAAGGTTTTAAAAATCCTGATGTCTTAGCCGATGTCTCCCTGGCTCGTGATGTTTTAGCCGATGTCTCCTGGCGCGTGATGTCCAAGCAGATGTCTCCCTGGTCCGTGATGTCTAAGCAGATGTCTCCCTGGCTCATCATGTCTAAGCCGATGTCTACCTCCTGCGCGATATCTAAGTCGATGTCTCCCTGGCGCAACCAGAAGTCTAGAGCATTGAAATTAAGCGTAATCAACCAACCAAGCAGATGACTTTGCGAAAATATCGACGCAAAAACCGACCCCTTTTAGTATAAAAAAAAAACTGTCCTGTTGAGGGTAAAGGAATTAATGTTTTTGGTCAATTTTTCCATATTTGTCGTCCGAAAAACGAGGTTTAAAACGACACCGGTTTCGTCACGTTTCGACGCGTCTGTTGGAAGTTTTTGCGAGGCATACAAACACACACACACACACATTTTGCCCTTTATATATATGAATTTCATCGTTGCTGATTGTCATTACAGACTTAAATTTTTGTCGATCATTTTGACATTCAATAACCTTCTTACATATTGCGACAGTAATACCTGCCATCCCTAAACTGTAGGGTCACCATGGTGTGAAAGGTTTATACCAAGCGGTATTAATGTCGAAATATATATATATGCATGTATACATTTTTATATATACATATGTATATATATATGTATGTATATATATATATATATATATATATATATATATATATAAGAGAGAGAGATAGACACACACATATCTATATATGTATACATTTATGTAACGCATATTTATTTTTCTTTTAATATTATTGGAATTCTTTCCTCTTTTCCTTGTATCTGTGTGAATTATTCTACGGATTTGGCCTTTTGGATTATTTTGGACCATCTTCCAATTGCGCGATTTCATTGGATTTTACTTGTACGAATAGAAATTAAGCTAACTTTCTTGGATTTACATTTTTGGAATTTACAGTCATTGGATACTTCACGTTTCATCAGACGATCTATTCACGTGAAATCACCTTTTTCTTCACCCTATTCCCTCTGCTTTACTTTTTGTTATCAAGTAAGATCTTTACCTTATTTGCAGTATATATATAATCTCACAGCAGCCGTATAGCGCAAAGTTTAGAAGCTCCGACCGTCGTTTGGGCGATCGAGTTTCGATCCTGGCTTGAGTTAGATGCTTGTCTAGCCGCACTGATGAACTTTGAAACAGCGAAACAGTACTGTATGTGGATGACTATATATATATATATATATATATATATATATATATATATATATATATATATATAATCAGAAAGTGTGTGATAATATATATAATTATTTTCCACAGCCGAACCAAAGTTGCAGTCCACATGAGCCAAGAAAGTCAACAAACCGGAAGTCCAAGACTAGAGCTTCGCCCTTATTTAGACTCATCCGTTAGACATATCCGCGCTCAGGATTTGAAACCCGAACCTCTTGCATGTTAGGTGAGCACTCTACCAACTGAGCAAACACGCCACACATACAAGAATGCCTATACAGATCAAGCAACCCGCGGCACAGATGCGACAGTGGAAAGAACCTACATCATATCGAACAAGGGACGAGGTATCAAACCAGCTTTAACCCAAGCCGACGTCACCAGTAGGAGTTTTATATACTCGAAATGAGTCTTGGACTTCCGGTTTGGCTCTTGTGGGCTCCGACGTTGGTTCGGCTTTGGAAAATAATTATATATATATATATATATATATATATATATATATATATATATATATATATATATATATATATATATAATTATTTGCTATAATAATTATTAAATACCTACAGACACTTGTGTTTTATTATTTCGGGAATCATCAGTGCACGGTGTCATGATTTACCCGGCAACGAAGTCATCTCTGACTCCATTAGCAAGGACTAAATCCATCAGACCTTCATTTATCTAGTTGATAATCGGCAGTTTTACTCTCGGCCAATGGAATCGATGCCCGCAAAAGATCTCTCCAAAGGTCTTTTTTTTATATAAACATTTGGTTGCTAATTTTAATCGATTTGTTGGTTTACTTTCAAAGAGCCTCGCATTGAGCAAGAGAAAACTTTCCAACCGGACTATGACTGTTAACATCGCACTGGATTTAATTTTGGACTTCATTCTCTCTTAGGATTTGCTTGAGAGAATCTTCATGCAAGTTGAAATTTTTTCACATTTTTACATAACCAACATATTTTCACTTGTTTTTCTTGGTAATTTATGACTACAATGAATTGCGGTTTCACTTAATGCCATAACCAGCAAATTCTAGCATTGTTACAAATATAATTTTGCTGATTTCTTTCTGTACCCTGATGAGAAGAATAGCAAGAATAGCATTCTTTGAAAGTTCGTGGAATAAGGACTATGTAAATTGTTTTTTGGAGTATTCAGTCAAACAATAAATTTTGATAGTACATTTCAACATAATGTTTTAATTTTCTTTCTCTTATATATATATATATATATATATATATATATATATGTATACATATATATACATATATATATATATACATATATATATATATATATATATATATATATATATATAAACTTAAATTTTGATGCACATTTACTCTATTCTTACAAACAATAGATTAACATTGGATATAACGCATTTCTTAGAATTTTATTATTCATATTTTATTTTAATTTATTTATTTTAATAGCCTTCATCTCGTCGACACCCCTAATATTTTTTGGCCATTATTATTATTATTATTATTATTATTATTATTATTATTAGTAGTAGTAGTAGTAGTAGTAGTAGTAGTAGTAGTAGTATTTTATTACTATTATTGCTATTATTATTAATTTTATTCTTCTTTTTTCTTCTTCTAATTATTATTATTATTATTAATAATAATAATAATAATAATAATAATAAAAACAACAACAACGTTTTAAATAGTTAGCGTTCAGTGATGTACAATCAATGCAGAAACCATCATGAATTAGTGTAGTCTGTTTCAATGTAATTGACTCGCTCTTATTGATGCAATCTGTTGAAACTCCAGTGTTTACCAAAAAGTGCTCAATGATACATAGAACGCTATTATAATATGTTTACATATTTATATAAACATTATTGGCTACGTGAATACATATTTCTACTGCGACTTTTTGGCCGGATCTTTGACAATAAAACCAAATTTAAATAGTCATTTTTTGTACAAAATATTTTTGCTACCTAAAAAAGAATGGAAATTAAACAAAAGCTTAACAAACATAAGGGATTAAATAATGATATACAGAAATGGCATAGATTAAAAGGGGGTCGATTTTTTATTTTTTATTTATTTTTTTTTTTTGCTGATGAGGGGTTATTTACTGTAGGAGGAATTTGATAGGCAAAATTACATTTTTGGGGGGACCAAATATAACTAATAATGCCTGTATAATAAAGACTATATATATATATATATATATATATATATATATATATATATATATATATATATATATATGGCTACGTCATGTAATCACATAAATTAATATACGAAAAGTATTTACTTCAACAGTGCTCAATACGCAGGTAGAGCTAGGCAGTTAGTTATAAAATATATATGGCTATTAAGCTACACAGAATATTCCGAGTGTCATTCACGCTAGGATTCATCAGGCTGATGCCTTCTTATATTCTATGTAGCTTAATTCACACACACACACACACACACACACACACACACACACACACACACACACATATATATATATATTGAAAACGTGAACACACACATTCACACAATCACAAACACAAACACACACACACGTATATATGAATGCATATATGAATGCATTATGTATGTACGTATTTGTTATCTCAGCCCTAGTTTCGGCGTACATGTTATTACTTCAGATGGTACTATGCTTACTAGTGTCCTACCGAAACATACCAATTTGTACAGACATCAGACTAATTACTTATTTACATAACCTTCAAATCACCATCTGGATAGCATCTTACTTTGAAACACTAGTAAGCACTGCAGACTATTGACTTTACTTCCCCGGCCAAGAATATACAACGCTTACACAACATTGGCATCAGGTATCTCAGAGTCAGGCGGAAACCAAAAATAAAATAAAATAAAATAAAAATTAGTCTGGGTAGATAAAAGACGGAGTTCGGAGATACAAAAGTTCTATTAAATACACTTAGCAATCAATCAAAAAATGTTTTATTAATATTACTCACAAAAACATCCTTCCACTTCGTATTATTTGGACTACTGTACTCACCTTCGGTGTTATTTTTACAACGTTTCGGCCGATGTACTCTGCAACCTTCTTCAGGTGTACTTTGTCCAACTTAGAAATCTTTCTGTCAGACTCAAAAATCTGCACGGAATTTCGAACTGAAACTCTTTTATTTAATCCATGGGGTACAATGCTCTTGTTCTTTCAGCCATGATTGGATAGAAGTCTTACGTAACACACAAGGGCATTCTGAATATCGTCCTACTGTTGAATCTTCAACTTCCAGAAAGAGTGGCACTTACAATTAAATACTAAATACTTTATCCACTACGCCACGGATCCAACTATATATATATTTTAGTTAGCCAATCAGCTTTCTAGTATCCACCGCGCCCTTCCTATCAGCCAATGAACATGCACTTACAGGAAAAAGGCCCATTTGACCTCTGGTTGACCTGATTCTTTGTGTGTGCTCTATTTCGCCTGGATATCTAGTTTCTTTACCTGTTTTTAATCTAGGTTAGTTTTTTATGTTAGTTTATATATATATATATATATATATACATACATATATATGTATGATAGTTTATGTATATGCATGTTTATTTATTTTATTTATTTATTTGTTTATTTTCTATTGTTTTTGTTAGTTTTAAAGTTATTTTGTATCTCTATCCTAGAGTAAATCTTATCCTGTGAACACAGTTGTTCGCTATTTCTCTCCTACGGTTTAATAGATGTTTGGGTTCGTTTATATATATAAAGATGTTTTACACGTATAATCAGACTCTCGATTTTACCTCATTAGTTGTATGATAACGGGTTGAAATATACTTTTATTTAAACTGTTTTCCTTTGGATTAAATCTTACTCGTAGACGTTGATATTTCTGTCGACGTGGGTTCCAAACTTCTTCTAATATATGGTCATTTTCGCACGGTGATGGTTCGCCTGTTTCGCCTTTTATTAAAAAAAAACATGCGGGGTATGTAGGTGGCGTAGTAAGGAACCCCGAAAAAATGTGGTAGTAGCGGGGGGAAGGGGGTCAAAACAACAGTAGGCAGGCCGAAAAGAAAGAGGTGTTGTCAAAAAAAAGTAAAAAAAAAGTTGTAGTAAGCAGGCGGGCTCGAACCTGTAACGCGAAGGAGGTATTCGGCGTTTCCCAGGTGTGGAGAGGTGGTGTAGTAATGGATCCCGAGGGGGAAAGTGTTACAAAAAAAGTGGCAGTAGACGGCGTTGCCCGGCGTTGCCCGGCGTTGCCCGGCGTTGCCCGGGCGTGTGTAGGTGGTGTAGTAAGGAATCCCAGGGGATGTGTAAAAAAGTGGGAGTAGAGGGGGGATCAAAACAACGGTAGGCAGTCCGCCTGGCGAGGGGTTAAAAAACGTGGTAGTTTGAGCACTCTTGTATTAACCTCGTTATATATTACTGGTTACCCTTACCTTTGGAAAATAGCAACCTCAAATTATATATATATATATATATATATATATATATATATATATGTGTGTGTGTGTGTGTGTGTGTGTGTGTGTGTGTGTGTGCGTGCGTGTAAGGGAGAAAAAGGTTTTAAAAATCCTGATGTCTTAGCCGATGTCTCCCTGGCTCGTGATGTTTTAGCCGATGTCTCCTGGCTCGTGATGTCCAAGCAGATGTCTCCCTGGCTCATGATGTCTAAGCCGATGTCTACCTCGTGCGCTATATCTAAGTCGATGTCTCCCTGGCGCAGCCAGAAGTCTAGAGCATTGAAATTAAGCGTAATCAACCAACCAAGCAGATGACTTTGCGAAAATATCGACGCAAAAACCGACCCCTTTTAGTATTAAAAAAACTGTCCTGTTGAGGGTAAAGGAATTAATGTTTTTGGTCAATTTTTCCATATTTGTCGTCCGAAAAACGAGGTTTAAAACGACACCGGTTTCGTCACGTTCCGACGCGTCTGTCGGAAGTTTTTGCGAGGCATACAAACACACACACACATTTTGCCCTTTATATATATGAATTTCATCGTTACTGATTGTCATTGCAGACTTAAATCTTAGTCGATCATTTTGACATTCAATAACCTTCTTACATATATTGCGACAGTAACACCTGCTATCCCTAAACTGTAGGGTCACCATGGTGTGAAAGGTTATACCAAGCGGTATTAATGTCGAAACCGGGTGTTGTTAAAAATGCTAGTAGAAACTGGCATCAATACCCGTCGTCCTCTGGTCGTCTCTGCCTGTGTATGTGACAAACAAAGGCATGTCAGATATTCGCACCATTCATCTGACCACTCATTCCGATCTCTGATACATGACTGCCGAGATTCCGATCTCGATAAACAATCCGGCAGAAATCAGGCCATTTCGAGGGCATTTTATCCGGCGGGTTTAGACATTTTTCCTGAGTTATCCCAGGGCGTCTACCCTCACAGGCCTACCCTACCGTTTTCCAGATAAAGTAAGTTTAGTGCTTAATACCTAAGGCGCTCAAACAGAGAAATGCTGACGGGGCTGCCCAAGCAATTTTTAAAAGGCCAGAGTGTTACTCTTTCAGGGCTACTGCTTTGATCCGTCCCACCTTCCGACCTTGCGTTAAATTTTCCTGCGATGGGAAGGTAATCGATACCAGCAGGGACATATCAAGCGTGGAAACGCAAACAGTGGAATGAAATTCGCCACGTTGTATTTACTCTATTTCCGGGAATGTTCCGACTCACACCTTTTCCGACTGGGAGACGAACCGCTTACAATGTTACTTTAATATTTGTATTGAACTATGTAGCACAATATTACTTGCTGAGTATTTATTACTACTTATTGATCCATCTCATAATAATAATATCTCAAAACATATTTACTGATTAAATATTAAATGGAATTTCCACGGGTCCTGCTCGTAATAATCAAAGTGATAGGTACAGTTCCAGATAGAGACACAGCTGACATCTGCTGAATTACTTTCGAGAGAAACGATTCCACGCTCACTTAGGAGCGGGGTCGATTTTTCAAGGTTAAATTGCTTTAATAATTGCAAATATTGATTTTTCTGACAAAACGCGTACGATTTTTGCAGAGTTATAGTGTAGAAGTATTAATCAGTGTTATTCTTCAGTAATATTTTGCAATATCATCTCAGTATCTTGTTACAGTTTTCATAATTTAACATGTCTTAGACATGTCTGTCCTTTTATAATACTTTTTATGCATCTTTGCTCGAGCCCTATGTTTCTCCTACGAGTAGAATACACTTTATATAAGATTTCAAATATTTAGACCAAAAATTTCTGAGTAATTTCGTAGAGACCGCAGAGGTCAATTTCTTTTTTAACTTTGATCCCAATTTTGACCCCTTAATATTTATTGTTTAGGCCTCAAAGTAAATAAAAATGCTTGACCCATGTCCAAGTAATTTCAAGTGCTTCGACCCAAAATTGGCAGAGGATTTTGGTAGAATCTGCAAAGGTCAACTCTGTAAACTTTGACGTCTTGCCAGCAAACTTTCCGCCCAAAAACTAATTAAAAAGGTTGCTGCATGTCTGAATACCCTTTATGTAAACTTTCAAATATTTACACCCAAAACTGGCTTAAAAGTTTGCTAGAAATCGCAAACCCCCTGGAAGCCTAATTTTAAATTTGAACTTTAACCTCTTGGAAGCCAAATTTTCAGAAAAAAATTATTAAAAAGCTTGCCCTATCTCTGAATACCGTTTATGTAAAATTTTCAATGTTTAGACCAAAAATTGGCTGATTAATTTGGTAGAGACTGCAGAGGTAATTTTTTTTTTACTTTGATCCCAATTATGACCCCTTAACATTTATTATTCTGGGCTCAAACCAAATTATAAAGTATGATCCATTTTCACTTTTATAGATATATTGGCAGTTCAGCCCGGCTTTGCTCGGACCCTATGTACTGTTAATAACTTAATGTGCATATGTATATATTAAAAAGTGTGAGTATGTACGGTAATGCCTTTCTATATAATAGATTTCCTTAAACTTGGCCTTTTGGCCAAGATCAAAGTGTAGTATCTGTTCCGGCAGATACTACACTTAAGATAATTTGTACCAGTCAATGGAGGGGAAACCCCTTATACTGGGACAATTATTATTTTTGGTAACCAGAGTGACCCCTTTTAGGGGAGCTGGTTTTTACCTCACATTAAAAACGGCCTTGTGCCTAATTTGCTCAGTGGGGGAGCAAATAAATACCATCTGTTCCGGCAGATACTACAAGCAAAGACCATATGTGGGGGCGACCCCACATATAAGACCTTGGTCAATGTAGAGGCAACCCTTCATACCAATTGTCACTATCCAGCTCCCTTACTCCCTGGGGAGTTGGTCCCCATTTCCCCTTAACTCCTCACATTAAAAATCGGCCTTGTGCCTAATTTGCTCGGTGGGGGAGCAAATAAATACCATCTGTTCTTCAGATGCTGCAAGCTATGACTAGCAAAGACCAGATGTGGGGGCAACCCCACATGCCTGACCTTTAACCAGCTCCCGTTTCCCACCTCTTGGGAGCTGGTCCCCTTTTCCCCTTCCCCATCCCTTCACTCCTCACATTAAAAATCGGCCTTGTGCCTAATTTGCTCGGTGGGGGAGCAAATAAATACCATCTGTTCTTCAGATGTAGCACTTCAATTTCTTGTTCTCTGTCAGTGGAGGAGAAAATCCTTTGTTCCTTTTCTCCACATTAAAAAACGACCCTGGTGTCTAACTCTGTCCCGTGGGGAGGCATTATAAATAGGAACTACTATAGAGAAAAATTAGAAGACTGCAGAGGTCAATTTTTTTAAACTTTTACCCCAATTTTTACCCCTTATTATTTATTGTTTTGAGCTCAAATTGAATTAAGATGTTTGACCTATGTCCTGGTAACCTACATCTTAAATTTCTGGTGTTTTAGACCCAAAATTGGGGGAGGAAGTTTTGTAGAGTCTGAAAAGGATAACTATTTAAACATTAACTTCTTGGCATCGAAACTTTCGCTCAAAACTGATTAAAAATTGCTGCATGTCTGAGTAATCTTTATGTAAAAGTTTAAATGTTTAGACCCTAAATTGGCTGAATAGTTTGCTAGAGACTGCAAATGTAAAGTCTTTTGAACTTTGACGCCTTGGAAGCCAAATTTTCGGCCAAAACCAAATAAATAAAGCTTGCACTATGTCTGAATACCCTTTATATAAGGTTTCAAATATTTATACCAAAAATTGGCTGAGTAATTTTGTAGAGACCACAAAGAACAATTTTTTTTAAGTTGGACCCCAATTTCGAACATTTAGCATTTATTGTTTTGGACTCAAATCAAATTATAACGTTAGATCCATGTTCACAGAACCTATATCTAACATTTCAAGTGTTTAGACCTAAAATTGGCGGAAGAGTTTGATAGAGTTCTCAAAGGTAAAATCGTTGAACTTCAAACCTTTAACAGCCAAATTTCTGGCCGAAAACTGATCAAAAGGATTTTCCTAAATCTAAATACCCCTTATCCAACTCTTGAGTCTGTAGACCGAATATTGACAGAGTTATTGTGTAGAAAAGTGTACACACACAGACAGACACACATACACAGGCATTTTCACTTTTATATATTGGCAGTTCAGCCCGGTTTTGCCCGGGTCCTATGTACTGCTCAGAACTTGCCCTACGTGTGAATACATTTTATGTAAGATTTCAAATGTTTAAACCAAAATTTGTCTGAGTAATTTAGTAGAGAGCTCAGAAGTCAATTGTTTTTAACTTTGCCTCCAATTTTGACCCGATACCAGTTATTGTTTTGGAATTATAAAGTTAGATCTATATCTAAGTAAACTATATCTAAAATTTAAAGTGTTTCAAAATTGGCGGAGGAGTTTGGTAGAGTTCTCAGATATCAAATCGTTTTACTTTGACCCATTAACAACCAAATATCTGACCGAAAACCGATTAATAAGATTATTTCAAATCTCGAGTCTGTAGACCGAAAATTGCCAGAGTAGTTTGGTAGGGAAATGTACACAGATAGACACACCCACATATATTTTCATGTGCATGGGTGTCCGGAGTGCGTGTTTCAAAGGTAAAGCCACCCATTTTTTTAAACTAAAAACATTAAAAAGTTACGAAGACGAGAGTGATCCCGTTAAAACGAGTAACGTTTTTACTGCAGAATTTATTATTGTACCATTCTCAATGCACCTTTGGCAGGAATTCAATGACGTAGTTGTGATTCCGAGGTACGCCCATTACAGAGGTTGCTTACTTAGAGTCTCACATAGTCCATATCTGCAATAGATAGATGAAACTTTCAGGCCATGGATGCATGAGTTCAGTCGTCATAACAATGCAATTAGCAATTACCTTTGATCCAGTCGGGCGGAATAAACAATTGAAAATATCACAATTGGAACCGGTGACATGTAAGGACTAAATATTATAGAGGATAATGTGTCTCCAAAAACAATTCATATATCGCCATGACTTGGACCAGTATTTCTTGTCGGCTTAGAAGTCACCTGTCTTCCCCTAACAGCTTCATCTACCAATATGACACCATGAAAATGAATTTAAAAACAATAAATAATAATAAAAAAAGACTGTCATTTTAGAAATCTCTATTGTAACCCGCGCCTCCCAATCATAGGAGTGCTTCTCATTTGCATAAACAAATCGACCACCATTCAATTTCAATATGACGGAGAGGGTAGGCTTAAGTGTTTTAATCGACTTTTGCAATAAATTCACTAAAGACACACACACACACTCATATATATATATATATATATATATATATATATATATATATATATATATATATATAAACATTTACAACATTTACAACATTTAAAAAATAAATATTTAAATTTCTACAGTATTTCTCGCCGTTAATGGTGCCGAATGAATTGGGTCCTCGCAAATTAAGTCAGAGATGGTTTCTGTTGCCAGGTTCGAATCTATCGGCCGGGGGGTAATCATAAAACACTGCATTGTAGGTATTTAATACTTACTGGACTATCCGTGGCTCGTCTGGTCAGTATGTTATATTGGCTATGGAATTAATGTATGAGCGTAAAATTTTGACGTAAAGAAAATAGTTTTTTGTGACCTATGAATGTTGTGAAATATTTCTATGCAAGTATATTAAAATGAAAAAAAAAAGAATATAGATAGATTTCTATGAGTCATTCGTGTATAATTGTTTATTCTATAAAAACTAACATCCATTGAATTATAAGTGGTTTGCCATACTTATAGATTAATGTGAACTGAACAGATACCATAATACTTAAAGTTAAATTAAAATTTTGATATATCTTTTAATTTAAACGCAAAAATAAACCATTGGGGCGCTGCAAACGTACATAGTAAAACAATACCTTTTATTGTCGCGTTGATTATTTATTTGTAATGCAAATGAAAAAAAAAACATATTTTCGGGGTTATTTATTTATGTTGGTAGTGTAGAAGAAAATGTATGAGTGTTTTTTAAGGAAGGTGTATTAAAAATGGAAAATAGATATAAAAAAAATTAAGGCGGTGGGTAAATCGCCGTTAAAAAATGGTCTTATTGTTGTCAACGGGTTAAAGTAGATTTATTTGTGAGAAAATTGCGCTAAAATAACTTAAACGTCATACGGAAATGAATGATGCAAAAAAATGCAGAAAGTATTAACAATTGTTTATTTGGATACTTTAAACTCGAAAAAAAAAAAGCAATCCAGACGCTGAAAACGTATGCAGTAAAACAATACGTTTTATTGTCGCGTTGATTATTTTTTATGTACGCATGAGCAACCGGAAGTCGTAAACCGGACGTTGGCTTACAAAACCCGTTACAAGGTCATTTGAGTTTTTTAATTATAGAGATTGTAGTGAATAATTATATATATATATATATATATATATATATATATATACTAGCGGGGTTACCCGGTGTTGCCCGGTTGTTTGGAGGTGTGTATGTTGGAGGGGGGCCCTGTTAATATAATAAAAAACACGATGTTATAAAAAATTGGAAAAGCCAAAACAAAGCAACACCGCGAACAAATGTAAAAAAAAGGTGTAAAAGAGGGAAAAGGGTTTAGGTAGGAGGATAGGTACGTACCCGAAGCATCGAGGCTAAGGCGGGAAAAATGCCTGACACGTTATCTCTACGCCAAAGAGACACACAATTGAGAACGGATGAATTAACCTTTTAAAAACACTTGCAGGTGGTTGAAACTAACGTCAACATTTTCTAGGTCAAACATGACGTCATTGTCGTAGTAGCAGGAGGAGGCCGGTTTAGGATGAAGGAACACCCACCCACACACACACACACACACACATACACACACCCACACACACACATTTTAGCTGTTATATTTATAGATGCCCCCGCCCTAGTTTAGCTAATATATGACGCATAAAATTGAAAGGAATAAAAACAACGAACGTGAAAGAATAACAAAGGAAAAAAAAGAAAAAAAAGTTACCGCGTAAAATGCAAATATGTTATTTAAATCTAATTTTTTAGTTTTTTTTTAATGTAAAAACAAAATTCAAAAAAATAAAACTTACCGTGTATAATGAAAATATGTTTATTAGATTTTATTTATTTATTTTTCTTTGTTTCAATGAAAAAGAAAAAAATGAATAAATAAAACCAGAAGAAAAGGTGAAAAAAGAAGAAATTTATAAAATGGTACAAGTAACCCTCAATGCAAACATAATAGAAGTATAAAGATAATAAATAAAATATTAAAGCAACTAATCGGTGCAAGATTTGAAGAACGCTGGCGGCTGAGTGTTAAAGTTTCTTGTAAAAACTGGAATCCAATGTTAGTTCGTTTCGTTTAACTAATCCTTCAAATCGCAACCCCCACCCCTACAAAAAGAGAAAAAATATAAATGGAGGAAAAAAAGTGGAAAAAAGAAGAAATTTATAAAATGGCACAAGTAACCCACAGAATAACTGGAATTTCACCCGACAGAAAAATGCCAATCCATATCTTTTAAAGCAACTAAGAACTCAAATCGGTGTTCCTCGTATATTCCCCTGTGGACGTATCCGCAGCGATGTTAAGTCGCCGCGGACGGAGTATGAATCGCATAGAAAGAAAAGATTTTACAACTTCCATTGATTCTAACCGATTGTAACTGTGAACTCTCACCGGAAAAAATATAGAAATGTACGGCTAGTAAGGAACTGTAAGGCTAGTAAGCCTATAGCACACCTCACATCCTGTGATGAAGTGTGGGGACATTACATTTGAATGTAATGTCGTGATTTTTCATCCTATTAAGGTCAAACTCATACGGGAAAAAATGAGTTCATTTTATTTATATAGAGAAGAAGATAGATAGAAGATATATATATATATATATATATATATATATATATAACATTTTCTGGCAATTATATTAGTTCCAATTCTGTGTAGTGGGCTATGGGACATTTGCCCTTAAGGTCGCACATTAAAGGGATCATCCATCATCCAGATTCCATTTAAATTCCGTTAAATTAAATGTTTCAATCATAGTCATTTGTTTTACTAGTTTTACATATGAATTTCAAACTATTTGATATTTCCTCCAAACCTCTGGCCCTGATGGAGGGCAGACTAAATCTTGCGGCTATGATTTTAAATGATCTGAAATAACAGCAAGGGGGGACAGTTGATTTCAAATATTTCTCATATGCTATATATCCCCTCTTTGATTTTCATACATGAAGAAAATTTCACAGTGTTTTAGGATTATTTGATACTGGAGATATTCATTATCATACCCTATTTCCAAAAGAGAGGAGACATAACATATGAGAAATATATGGAGCCGAGTCCCCCCTTGCTGTTATTTCAAATCATTGGAAACCATAGCAGCAAGTTTTAGTCTTCTCTCCATCAAGGCCAGAGGTTTTAGGGATATATATATATATATATATATATATATATATATATATATATATATATATATATATGTTGTTTTTTATGTAATTATCCACTGACACATGTTTCGTCGTCTACGAATTATCAGTGTAGCTAAATCCACCGAGATTTGAAATCAGGACACAATGGTAAGAACTCCTAGCACTGGACTATCTCGCACGACGTTTTGGATTCATCACGATTTATATAGATGTTTTTTTATTTGTTTTTGTTTTTACGATAGGTTTTGAATGAATTCAATTATTCATACGAAAGTGCATTTTTACTTAAATCTGAGTTGGTAATAATTGTACCTTTTACCAATTTTGTATCCCCCCCCCCCAATTTAGTATAAATAATTGAATGCATTCAAAACGTATCGCAGAAACAAAAACAAATAAATAACATAAATAATACGTAAATCACGATATTTCCAAACAGTTGCGCGAGATTGACCAGTGATAGGAGTGTAGGCTTCTTACCATGGGATCCCGATTTCGAATCTCGCTAAATTCAGCCACTCTGATGAGACGTAGACAACGAAATACGTATCAGTGGATAATTATATTTTAAAAAACAATATATATGCCGCTCCTCATATGGGGGTACTATATTGGTAAAAGGGGCAATTATTCCCGACTCGCATTTAGGTAAAAATGCTCTTTCGTATAATTAATTTAATTCATTCAATATGTATCGCAAAAAGAAAAACAAATGAACAGTATATACAGGAGAATTTAAAAAAAACGGCCCCCAAATATATTTAGGCCCCTTTTCTTAGTGTTTTGTCCGAATGAAATGAAACTTTGGTCATAACTAGTTTATTATATTCAAAACACCACATCAAAACGCTAGGGTCTTCGGCCTTTTTTTCTCCGTTCTACAGCATATGTTCTAGATGGCCTCCATTTAGCTTTTGTTTTTAGGGGGGGGCTGTAGCGTCTAGACGGTCATGTTTCGATTCCTCTTTGAAGAAGTGGCCTGTCTCTAATATGTATATATGTGTGAGTATATGTGAGAGAACGTGTGTATTGACATGTTGCGTCTACGATTTACCATACAGAGTTCGTATGTCTATATACGTATGCAAATACATGTGTGCCCTTTTTCTGGAGAGTCTAGGAAGAAGAATGTTAGTGCTGACACAGAAAAAACATTTACGGACATCTGCTCTCAGCAGAAAAAAGTCTGGCCAGTATGAAGCCTTCCGTTTTTTTTTTCTTCCTTTACGTGGCTCAACCATTCTCTAAGGCAGCCCACCCCTGCTCGCTCTCTCTCTCTCTCTCTCTGTTTCTCCCTCTCTCTCTCTCTCTCTCTCTTTCTCTCTCTCTCTCTGTTTTTCCTAGATTAAATGGCGTGTCTTTACGGCACCGCTGGAGCCGCAGTCAGTTGGCTTTTTTCCTTCTCCCTCCAAGTGAACCCAATTAACGAATCGTGTTTTTATTTTCACATCCGTATCACGGTAGACGCGACGGGGTTGGCATATTAAAGCCACAAGCGGAGACCACTCTTAACATTTTGTCGGTCTGTCTTCCCTTTTTTCTTTATCCTTTCTTTTTCGTTTGCTTTACGTAACAGCTGCCTAAATCTACGTAGGATACAAAGGGATACAAAGCTTTGCGGGCCAATGAATAGTCCTTAAATGCTATGAAGACTATGAAAAATTAGGTAGACATACAAGCTCAAACTTAGATAAACAAAGATAGGTTAAAAATATATAAATCCGATACACACACACACATACATACATAATACATATATATATATACTAGCATTTCAGCTCGGCGTTGGCCGAATGTTTGGAGGTGTATGTTGAGCAAAAAAAAAAAAAGAAAAAAGCGCTCGATTTTTTTTAACTTTGACCCCTATTATGACCTCTTAACATTTATTGTTTTGGGCTCAAATCAAGTCATGTCCAAGGAACCTATATCTAAAATTTCAATTGTTTATACCCAAAATTTACGGAGGAGTTTGGTAGAGTTCTCAAAGGTCCAATCGTTGAACTTTGCCCCTATAACAGCCAAATTTCTGGCCGAAAACGAATTGCAAAGATTTTCCCAAATCTCAGTACCCTGTATATCAAATTTCGAGTCTGTAGACTGAAAATTGACAGAATTATAGCATAAGGAAATGTACACAGACAGACAGACACACACACACACACACACAGGCAGAAAGACTGAGACTTTCACTTTTATATATATATATATATATATATATATATATATATATATATATGTATATATATATATATATATAATTTAAGGTTGCTATTTTTCAAAATTAAGGTAAACAGTAAAATATAACGTGGTTAATACAGGAGTGCTCAATACGGAAGTAGAGCAAGTTACACTTTCAATTTGTTTTTACATAGCATGTTTTGGTCTTCTAGTATTTAGTAACTAGAGACCTCTTCAGGCAACAATGCTTATATTCAAAAGCGGAATTCTTAATGCCATTTTTTATGAAATATATATATATATATATATATATATATATATATATAAGCACGGATGCCCGGCATTGTACGGGTATTTGGGGGTGTATGTTGAGCAAAAAAAAAAAAGCGGTCAATCTTTTTAACTTTGACCCTTATTATGGCCCCTTAAGATTTACTGTTTTGGGGTCAAATCAAGGTATTAAATTAGGAACCTATATCTAAAATTTAAATTTTTTAGACACAAAATTATCGGAGGAGTTTGGTAGAGTTCTCAAAAGTCAAATCGTTGAACTTTGACCCCTTAATCGCCAAATTTCTGGCCGAAAACCGATCACATTGATTTCCCCAAATCTCAGTACCCTGTATATTAAATTTCGAGTCTGTAGACTGAAAATTGACAGAGTTATTGCGTAGGGAAATGTACACACACAGACAGATACACAGACAGATACACAGACACATTCACTTTTATAGATAGATAGATAGATAGATAGATAGATAGATAGATAGATAGATTTGTTTAACAAAAATATTGACGTATACATAAATATATATGGAAACAATTTTGTGTTTACTATAAACTTTTTCGCAAATATTATGCAAGTATTAATCATGTAGAATATCTGCATGAATATAATTACAGGTAATAGTTAACTAAAGATGGTTATCCCATTAAAACCCGAAGCAACTAATAGGGAATTAATTAAAATGAATGTTTAAAAGAATATGCAAATTAGCTAGATCGTTAGTTAGTGAATGCAATTTCGCAACCAAGATATAAGAAAATTTTATTTTATTTTTAAATAAATAGATTTTTTTTTTTTTAATATGAATATCGATAAACACAAAAGAAACCCGAATTAATAAGAGTATAGATAGATATATGTGTACGTGTGTGTATAAAGAGAGAGAAAGAGAGCATGAGACACGCACGCCCGTGTATACAAACTTGAACCTATATATAATCTATAACATACATTGAGCACTCTGTTATAAACATTGTAATTGCTAAAACTACTAGGTGCCTTCAATAAGTTCCCAAACTTTTTTCCGTATGCGCACTCTTATTTATAATATACACATAAAACCCTAGTCCCCTTCGAAGTAATCTCCTCCGGCTGCAATGCACTTGTTGTACCGTTCAAAGAACTTCTGGAATGCCCCATGGAAGTCCTCTTGTGTGAGAGTGTCAATGACCCTCGTCACAGCCTCTTTCATCTCTTCAAGTGTCTTATAACGACATCCCCTAAGATTTTCCTTGAGCTTAGGTAATAACTAAAAGTCACAAGGAGCAGAGATTGGACTATAGTGAAGATCAGGAACTGTCTTGATGCCCATCTTGGTCAAATAGTCTGTGATAAGGATGTAGTTGTAGACTGCACCTTTGGGACAAACCTCACGCAAATAATCCCCGTTTTCAGTTCCTCGCAAATAATTGTTTGTACAGTTTCCACACTGACATCAAACTGTGCACTTATTGTCACTATATACACATGACGGTCATAATCCATTATTTGGCTAATCAACTCCGGGCAAAGCTGACTACAATATGGCCGTCTTCAAGTCCAATGTAAACAAGTTCACGATGAGCCGTTCCCCTTTAAGTAAGTTACCAAAGTTACACTTCTATCGATTACTATGATATTTTCCTTTTGACCACTGTACACTCTTTAACTCTTATCCTCGAGTGGCCTCTGGCCTTGATAAGTGGTGATTCCTTTATAAAAAAAAACACTGTAGTGGTCTGATTTTTTATACTCCAAACACGTTTCATCATCCCTCCCAGACTCCCTGCCTGCCTTGAATCTCTTATGCCACTCAAAAACGGATGCAAGATGGTCCAAAAGCAATCTGAAGCATTCCATACGTTTCTGCGTCATTTTTTCAAGTTTAAAACAGAATTTTATTGTATATTGTTCTTCTAAAATATCGTTCACATTGAATTTTTGAAATTCACCAGTTGAAACAATTAGGCTTTAGTAGAGTGTATTCCAATTCGTGATGTAGCTGTTCATTTGAACCTAAAATCATAAACATAACATAGTGAATATTTAGGAATCTTCGACAATTGTATATAAAAGTCTGTAAACTTATTTAATGCACTTCGTACATATAATCTTTAGCATATATTAGGTATTCTCCATTATAAACATATTAGTTGCTAAAACTATTTTGGTAAAGTCGCTAAATAAAGTGTTGAGGTGATATTTAGGTGATATTAGAAAATAATTGTGCGTATGCGTTTAAAATATTATTTGTTAAAACTTATTTATTTTACGCATCTAAACTCGAGAAATGCGGGATTAAAATATATAAACATTGCTTAAATTCAATCCATCATGGCTGTCTATCCATAATGAAAGCCTCTGCAAGGCAGCTATGATGGATAGTATTTAAGCAATGTTCACGTATTTTTTATTGCATATTTTGCTCGAGTTTACAAGGCAGAACGATAAAGTGTCGTCGTAAAGAAAACAAAACTACAGCTTTATTTTAAAACTTTTATTGAAAAAATTAATTCAGGTAACTTGATTATATAGTGGAGCGAACATATTTTCAATATAGCCGCCTTCAGCCTCAATCACCGCCTCAATAGGCGGCCGGAACTGGGAGTATGCCTTTTCCCTTAGCGGCAGGAACTCGGCGAATATTCGACGGATGGTGGCGAACTGGCTGCCTTTGGTGTTGTGGGAAGTCATGTTGGTGATGTTCTCGGTGTATGACTAAACTGAGTAGTCCAGCGGGTTCAGGTCAGGTAAGGAGAGGAGCTAGTGAACGAAGGATATCACTCCTTCTGAAGCCAAGCATGGATCTCTTTGATTTGTGGGCCGGCACAAAGTCCCGCTGCCAAACACAAGGTCTGCCAGGGAATCATCACACTCTTCAGTACATCCAGGTACACTATGATGCTGATTTTCCACCCGACTTTGAAAGTTGTGAGGTGACATGATGTGGTCCTCACTTGAAACCACACCAAAAACCAGAGCCGTGGATCGTTCGATGCCTAGGGCTGGGCCCGCAAGCATTGAACCGTCCAGATTTGCATTTAGAGGATGTCGACAATGGTCCTGCTGTTATAACTTTGATCATCAATACAGGAAGTGACGATTACCGCTGGGTTGAAGGATTCGAGTACGTCACGAAGCTATCTTTGATTTCCTTAGGAAGGAACGTTGCGTATGTGTGTACATATATATATATATGTATATATATATATATATATATATACAGATATATATATATGTACATATATATATATATAGAGAGAGAGAGAGTGTGTGTGTGTGGGGGGGGTGTAAAATCGGAATACTGTTACAGTGTTGTGCGGAGAACTCGAAGAAAGCTTAAATAGCAGCCTCTCTAAGTAAATTGACCGGAAACGACCAGAAATCTTTTTTCGCCAAATATCATGTGTCTCATCCACACCAAAGATGTTTGTTAAAAATTGTGTTGGCAGGATACTCACTGACTCTGTATTTTATTCACAATAATAATAATAATAATAATAATAATAATAATAATAATAATAATAATAATAATGAAACAGCTGACTTCTGTACGAATGAAACCAACTGTATTATGATAGAATTTGATGTCGCCATGAAAATAAATGCGTGTAGAAGAGACGGGCACTAAACGAACATGGCTGAAGTAAATTTCAAGCTATGCCAAAGGGTCATGCATGAGATGGGTTTAAGCCGAAAAGCATCTCATCTTGTAGGTTCCTGCTGCACAGATGTTGGACCGAAATGGCTTAGGAATTAAATTAGCGGATAATTACTGGCACTAAGTTTACTCACTAGAATAATTCAATAAAGATGTGTTCCTTTTTTTTAGAAGAAACCGAGAGGTTTTGTCAGTTTTAAGACCGCTTTTTCTTTCCGAAAAGGTTCCCATTATAAGTTTTAGCCGAGCACCTCGGTGTTGCCCGGGAACAAATGAACACCTTACTATACTTGTGTTCACAGTCCAAAACCATTATTACAATTTTTTGTTTTCCATAAGTTCAACTTTTAGGTTATAAACAAATAAAGCGTCGCTTTAGCTGCTTACGGATGACTTTAGTTGTGCTGTTTTTTTTTTATACAGAAACGAGGATACATATTTCATAACTCCGCAGCCAGAAGTGAAAAGATTTCTAATCTATTATATAAATCTCACCTTTCTGTTTAAATGTATGTATGTATGTATGTTAGATGTTATATATTAGGGCTCAAAGATTGGTGTGGCCGTGTGTTAAAAAAACACAAATGCTCTAGCGTCATATATAGCTTCTCCTAATCTAATCATCCTCACGTGCACGTCGTGAGTGTTGCAACGTTAACGGTGCTCTGGTGAATGGCGAGTGTTCAGCGCCAGAAAACTGAATCCTCACTGCCTTGTGGGATAAGGCTTTTGAACCAAAAGTTAAAGGTGAGGTAACTCTGACAGAAACCTCCAGAGGAGCTTAGGCCTTGTTGACTGCGGCATTCATGACCCACCGGCGTGTGGACCATGCTCTGGTGCCCAGCTACCTAAGTCCCAGTTATGGGTAAATGACATTAGCGAGGTAGAAGTAGCTCCTGTAAGCCGTGGAGGAGGTAATCCTTCAAGGAGAGGACAACTCTTACGAGAAATCTGCGGTCAAAGCAATTACCAGTCATCTTGCAATGGCTTGTCACTGGGTTATTGTTGCTGGGATTTAGAGAGTGGCACTCGTGTTATACAAACGCTTGTCACTTTAATATAACGATGTACAGATGTTACTTGCGATCTATCTTTTATCTTTTTCTATCTTATCTTTATCAGTCGTTTATTTCTATTGCAAGTTCTATGGCGATGGAGGAGTAGCAACGTGTACAGACTTGACCAGTTGGAGGTACACAGTCACAAATCTGCACAGAGACGACAGGAACCCAATCTTAACATCGTTTTTGTGCCTTCAACCGACAGACGCCAACTCTGGTGGGGGTTCCTGTGACTGAGCAGCCCCATTCAGGGAGAGCACTGCTCACCCGATGTCTTGGGAAAGTGCTAAAAAAGGTTCACTAAAAATTGTCTCTCATGCTATCACTGGTTAGTTTCCTGCGGCTAACGGTGGTTCGTGTAAGCAGGAAGAAAACAAAAATGTATCTCCAAAAAGGAGTAAAATTCAATTTATGTTGTTGGAATGTACGCACTCTTCTAGATAAATGGGTCATCCAACAATCCACAGCGCAGGACAGTGCTCGTCACTGCAGAACTACGGAGACTTGATATAGATATTGCTGTTCTATCAGAAACTTGTCTCTCAGGAGATCAAATGACAGAGGTATCATCACACTACACTCTTCTGGATTGGTAAACCGGAGGGTATCCGTAGAAATGGTGGAGTGAGTTTTGCGATTAAAACATCCTTGGTTGATACTATGGAATTTCCTTCCAGTATCTGTGATCGCATCATGAAACTTCGTGTTCCTCTCTCACATAACAGATTCATCACTATTCTTTCGGTCTATGCACCGACACTTCAAACGAATGAAGATGACATCTTGTGTTTCTATGAGTCTCTGCGCTCCGTTGTTGCATCTACACCAATTAATGAAAAACTTGTTCCTATTTACAATGTCTCCCCACGGGAGAGAGTTAGACACCAGGGTCGTTTTTTTAATGTGGAGAAAAGAAACAAAAATAAAAATTGTCTCAGTCATGAAAGATTTCTCCTCCACTGACAGAGAACAAGAAATTGAAGTGCAGCATCTAAAGAACAGATACTACACTTTGATCTTGACCCGAAGGTCTTGGTGATTTCAATGCCCGTATTGGGAAAGACTATGAGACCTGGAGTCCTCTTGGCCGCTATGGTATCGGTTCCATGAATGCTAATGGCTTTAATTTACTAGAGCTGTGTTCAGAATTTAATCTTGCTATATGTAACACTTTTTTTCGCCGTAAACTGAAGCACAAAGCTACTTGGATACACCCATGTTCAAAGCATGGTCACCTAATTGACTTCATCATAAGTCATAAACGCGACCTTTGATATGCATGTACTGTTGGTGTCATGCGCAGTGCTGAATGTGACACCGATCACAAGTTGGTGAGAGGAAAGTTTAATTTACGAATCCGTAAGAAAATTCGTCACAGTGGTGTTAATGTACCTAGCCGTATTGATGTCGCCAAGTTAAAGTTGCCTGAAGTTCAAAAGAGTATGGCGGAAAAGCTCGATAATCTTGCATTTGATGGTACATTGGTGAATTTTAAGACTCGGGTATATTCTGCTTGTGCCGAAGCTCTTGGTTTCAAGAAGGATAAGAACAAGGTCTGCTTTGACGACAACAATCTTGAAATTAATCAGTTGCTGATGAATAAACAGACAATTTATGAATCTTTACTTCGTGAATATCATTCTGATCATACAACTAATTTGCGACAATACAAAGAAGTCAAAGCCACATTGCAACGTGAGCTGAGAAAAATGAAAAACCAGAGGCGTTTGACACAAAAAAATCCGAAGGAATTTTATGGACTCCTGCGCCAAGTATTTGGTCCTCCTACCTCTTCAATATCTCCCCTGATGTCGAAAGATGGTTCTGTTGTCATTAAGGATCCAGAAAATATCTTGAAAAGATGGAAAGAGCACTTTACTGATGTGTTTCACAATCCCTCAGCAGTCGATGTTGATGCAATTGATAGCCTACCACAATGTGATATCATATTCAGAATGGATCGTTTGCCTAATCTGGTTGAGGTGCAGTTGGCTATAGCACAAATCAGCAGTGGCAAGGCACTTGGTTTGGATGGTGTTCCGGTGGAACTTCTTAGGATTGGAGGTGTGAATATTGCTAATGCTATCTTTGGTTTTGTTGAGGAAATCTGGGAAGGTGCTTCTGTTCCATAAGATTGGATTTATGGTGTCTTGGTGACCCTGTTTAAAGGAAAGGAATAGAAGAATGTTTGTGACCACTGCCGTGGGGTTATGCTCTTGGAAGCTGCTGGAAAAGTTCTCACACGACTTCTATTAAACAGTTTACTGTAGGATGTTTGTTCTAATGCTATTCCAGAGTCACAAAGTGGCTTTAGCTCTGGCAGAGAAACTATGGATATGATTTTTTCAGCCCGGCAATTCCAGGAAAAATGCATTAAACAACAGATGCCACTGTATCAAGTGTTTGTTGATTTAACCAAAGCATTTGACACGGTTAACAGGGATGCTCTGTGGCTAATCTTAGAGAAAGTAGGGTGTCCTCCAACCTTTGTTAGAATATTCAAGGAACTGCACAGGGACATGAAAGTTCGAGTCTCATTTAACGGAAAATTGTCTGATGAAATCCCAGTTGACAATGGTGTCAAACAAGGTGATATTCCTGCCTCTACTCTTTTCTCTATATATTTTGCTGCTCTACTTGCTCATGCGTTTCGGGATTGCGATAGAGGTGTCATGTTAAAGTTTCGAATCACAGGTCGCATTTTTAATCTTAAAAGATTTAATGCCAGAACCAAGCTACATCATGTCTTGATCAATGAGTTACTGTATGCAGACGATGCTGTTTTTTGTTGCACACTGAGACTGATATGCAGCATATAATGGATAGCTTTGCTGACTCCTGCACTGCCTTTGATCTGAGGATCAGTCTGTCTAAAACAAAGGTGATGTTCACTCCTGCACCGGGCCAGTCATACGTGGAGCCGAACATCATGGTCTGTGGTGCTAGACTGAGAGTAGTTGATTCATTTGTGTACCTTGGTAGTTCTCTATCGAGGGATGGCTCTCTCGACACGTAAATCCACAGGCGAATTCAGAAGGCATCTGTAGCTTTTCGAAGGTTGGAGGAGAGAGTGTGGTCTGATAGTGGCATCACAGACAGAACTAAGATCTGCGTTTACAAGACCTGTGTGCTAATCACACTGTAGTATTCATCGAAGACATGGGCATAGCATCAAAAGCAACTTAACTAGCTTGAACGATTTCACCAAAAATGCTTGAGACGTATCTTAAATATCAAGTGGCAAGCACAAGTACCCGATGCTGAAGTCCTTGTAAGAGCATGTTGCTCTAGTGTTGAGACCCTTGTAATCAGATCTCACATGCGTTGGGTGGGCTACTTGGTTCGAATGAAAGATTGCAGTCTGCCAAAACAAATTTTTTACGGGATCTGGAAAAGGGCAAGCGCCCTCAACACAAGCCTAGGAAGAGATTCAGGGACTCTACAAAGAATAATTTGAAAGTCTTACAAATAGACATTGACACATGGGAAGCACTTACTCTGCAAAAAGTGGCGAAAGCTTGTACGTGAAAGTTGTGATGCTTTAGAGAAAAGAAAGCAGGCCCACAGCAATCTGAAGCGAGAGCTTTGCAAAAGTTTAATTGATGGTCTTTACCATGACACACACAGCTGGAAACGCGACACATGTGAAAGAGTGCTTTTGTCAAAAGCTGGCTACGTCAACCACCTTAAGTCGCACAAAACACCTGTTCAGGTCAACTTTGCACCTATTAGTCCGAACCAAACGATCTGTTTAACATGCAGCAAAGTTTGCAAGTCTACTGCTGGTTTGAGAAAACATGTGATTGTTCATAGGAATACCCTTCAACCTCCAGAGGAAGTCAACTCGATGAAAATTGCTCAATTTGTATGTCACACCCGCTTCAAGATGTGCGAATCTTCGGCAGGAGTGCAGAGTCATCTGAGATTGGGAGAACTCAATGTGACGGCGATCATCTGGAAAGATGCAACAATCATCATGTATGTATGTATGTATGTATGTATGTATGTATGCATGTATGAATGTATGTATGTATGCATGTATGAATGTATGTATGTATGTATGTATGCCTAAAACTTTCGACAGAGGGGAGGGGTTTTCATGAAATTGATATCGTTTTAAAGCCGACCCTTCGAACGACAAATATCGAAAAATTGACTAAAACATTCATTTCTTCACCCTCAACTGGACACTTTTCTACAAGGAGGGGTAGATTTTTTCGCTGATATTTTTGCAAATTATTTAAACCGCGCGTCAACGACGTCGGATAAAAGACGTTATTTCGACTGTTCGTAACGTAACAATCACAGTAGGAGCATCGATAAGCCCATTTGTTTGTGGGGGGTGTACCTTCTTTTCCTCTGCTGCGTTACGGGTTCGAGCCTGCTTACAGCTACTATATTTTTTTGCGCTTGCTATTTCCCTTTTTCTTTCTTTTTTTTTGTGCTCAACCAGCACCCTTACACACACATCTATTTTCTTTTTCGCCTTCGCGTCACGGTTTCGATCTTGCCTGCCGACTACACCTTTCTTTTTTTGCTCAACATACACCTACAAACACCCAGGCTAGTATTATATAAAAGGAACTTTGTCTGTCCGTGTGTCTGTGTGTTAGTTCGTTCCCTATGGATTCGAAAACGGCTCAACTGATTTTTATGAAATTTCACACGATGGAACTTTATGTGCCTGGCAGTGTTCTAAGATATGTTTTCTATCGGAATGTCCTCAATAAGTATCGATAATCGATAATCAAAATAATCCGATGAAACAAAGAACAGGCGATGTTGACTAAAGTTAACACCTTACACAGCCTAATATCATAAGTGCATTCGAGAAGCTTGATAAACACAAGCAGAAACGCTCGACATATAAAATAAACAGTAGGCCCTTTGATATGACAGGGGCGTGTTCGAAATGAATATTTCTGACAAATGACCAATTAAACCATGATACTTGATTTTGCGTTTTAAACTTAAATTCAAGCCACTGATAAAATAATTTTATAAAAGGAACAGTAGGTTCTCTACAGTGCAATGTAAGTATAATATATTGTGCACTAAGTAACTGCGTTGAGGCATGCGAATTTTTCTTCCGGTGCACCGCGATGAATCCCTAATAAGAGCAGGCAATTAATCGATTTGATTGGAAAATGTGCGATTTCATC
Source organism: Euprymna scolopes (assembly GCF_053919585.1). Lineage (NCBI taxonomy): Eukaryota > Metazoa > Mollusca > Cephalopoda > Sepiida > Sepiolidae > Euprymna > Euprymna scolopes. The sequence continues at coordinate 21,665,867 of NC_136513.1, read as the reverse complement.
GATTTCGATCACAATAAAAATATGGGAGCGTGAAACATTCGTTAATCATCATTCATTTCCGGGCAACATCGGATCACCCTTCTATTATTATAATAAGCTGCTAATATAATACTTATTTATTAGAAAAAAGGAGAAGATAATACCTGGTGCTATGGTATCATAACGAATAAATATATATTTCACTTCCTACAAAGAAGAGGTAATCGTTGCGAAAGTGGTAGTGTTATTATGAACGGGCGTCTGATACAATACTCCTCTGAAAAAGGAAAAGAGGTCTGGGAGACTTGTATAATAACACGCGAACAGATACTACGCTATCCCTTGAATTCAAGATTATCATGTGTTTTATTAGTCTGAAATGATGTAGTGAATTGAATCGAAAATGAAAAATGGTACATTAATTGGAGTAAAAGTATAGTTTCCATTTTAAACAAATACAATATGATGACGAGTATCGCAATAAATATATATATATATATATATATATATATATATATATATATATATATATATATATATATATATATATATATAGGATTGATATGTAGTTTGCTTGAAGCATTGTGTGGGATAGGTATGTAAAAGAGATTTACAAGGCTGTCAAAATGCGAGGAATGAATTATAGTCGCTGTTGATAAGAGGAGACGAGAACAAGAACAAGTGGCGATTTACAAATCAATAAGTATATATATATATATATATATATATATATATATATATATATATATATATTGTATATATATATATTTATTCAGTTGTATGGTAAAATGTCTTACTTGTAATTTGTAATTCGTGCGACGTATTCCATTATTAACAACCTAATCATACCATACATAAATCCCCTACTCACATTTGCCCCGAGGTCTCACATAGCTACACAACTTCCGGCCCTTCATCCAGCATGCTTTGAATCGACCTGTTACGCACACCATTCGAAAAGGGAATTTTTTTCCGAAATTAATAGTGGAATACGTCGCACGAATTACAAATTATAAGTAAGACATTTTACCATACAACTGAATAAATATATATATATATAAAAAATAATTAATATATATATATGTACTTATTGATTTGTAAATCGCCACTTGTTCTTGCTCTCGTCTCCTCTTACCAACAGCGACTATAATTCATTCCTTGCATTGTGACAGCCTTCTAAATATCTTTTACATATATATATATATATATATATATATATATATATATATATATATATATATAAGAGCAAACAGTTAATAAAACATGTTAAAAAAACACTTTGAAAAAGCGTTAAAAACATATTTAATCTGAAAAGGAAACACTTGATAAGTGGATAGTCCTAAATCCGCGGAGTTTCGAAGAAATACTTTCCTTCTTATCAGAGGGTAGGAATTAGCAAAATGCGGGATCGGATTTAATTCTATCACCATTTAATTTTTTTCCTCTTCTTCTTCCCTGATCTTTCTTATTATGTCTCGGCAGTCGTGTGAAAAGCATATCTTATTTTTCTTTTATTGATATTATTGGAATTTTCCCCTTTTCTTTTCTTTGTACATATTTGTGAATTATTCCATGGATTTCGGCCTTTTGGATTATTTTGGACCATCTTCCAATTACGTGATTTCCTTGGATTTTACTTGTGCAAATGGAAACTCAATTAACTTTCTTGGAGTTATATATTTGGATTTTACCGTCATTGAATTATTTACCTTTCACCAGACTATTCATTCACGTGTAATCACCTTTTTCCTCACCATATTCCTTCTGCTCCACTTTTTTCTTATCAAGTAAGATCTTTGACTTATTGTTGTTTCATCAAATACTTTTGTATGCAAAATCTGATCCCGCATTTTGCTAATTCCTACCCTCTTATGAGAAGGAAAATATTTCTTCAAAACTCCGCGGATTAAGGACTATCCAGTTATCAAGTGTTTCCTTTTCAGATTAAATATGTTTTTAACTCTTTTTCAAAGTGTTTTTTTTAACATGTTTTATTAACTGTTTGCTCTTATTATAAGCTCTATCTCCTATTTGGTTTTATCGAGCTTTTACATCTGGTTCCAAAGGAATATGCCAATTACTTAACCTTTACGAAGTCGCTAAGATATCCATTACTGAGTATATTAAGTTTGTTTCAATGATTTTTAAATAGAAAAATAGGCTTTTCATATCAATGTCAGTACGACAAAAACTCAATTTTATATGTGTATCTCTATCTCTATCTCTACAATTATATGAATGCAACTTTGTCTCTGTGTGTGAGTTTGTTCTTTATAGACTCCAAAACGGCTGAACTGATTTTCTTTAAAATTTAGAGAACTTTAGTGTATAAGTATGGGAGTGATATTAGTTAAGTTTTGTCTCAGAATACTCCGGATAATTATTCATAATCGATAATCGAAACCGTTATTACAATTTATCTAGCATCGGTAAAGCTGTTTTTCCATATTGTCGCTTAGCAACTCTGATAGAACAACGGGGCATTACTTATTGTACTCGTATACATTTAAACAAAGTTATTTTTAAATCGTTTACATGTATGTTGGCGTGGTATAGATGGTAACGAATGATGGTGGTGTGCTAACTGTTCTGGTTTCGATTTTAGCTGATGGCACCCAAATCAATTTTTTTTTTTTTACTTTTGAAATCTAATTCATAAAGCTCACTATGTTTATCTGTCTTGCTGTATGTCTCCATATTTTCAAACTTTATCTCTCCCGAAACTAAAAGTCGCAGAGCGGCGCTAGGGGCCTCAAATCATTGATTTTTTCACGATCATTTGTTTATGGGTCTTTAGCCGGTTAAAATAATGTTTAAGGGCTTAAAAAGGGGTCAAAATTGAAAAAAAAATCGTATATTTTGTACATTCCCTTTAGTTTATTCTTAATCAGTTTATATGTGTATCATGTTGATACAGTGGTAACGTTACCAGCTTTGAATGCTACATTTTTGCTTTCGGTATCGGTTCTAGCTAATAGTACCCAGATACTTTTTTTTTTACTTCTGAAATCACGACTCTATAATTCAAACGAAATCTGGACAAATTAAAATATCATATTTAAGCGTATTTTACAACAGGGCAAAGTCGGCCGCCATTCTCCCGACGTTAGTTACTGTTATATATTAAGTACAATATTATATTCAATTGAAAATTGGATGCGTAATAAATACGAAATCTGCATAAATTAAAATATATTTAAGCGTATTTTATGACCCGACAATGCTGGGCAGTCTCCACTAGTTATAGAATAAAATTGCCGTTTATTTTCTGTATTAAATTTACGAAGTCTCCCATTTGTTTGTATGGGTGTTTATAAAACTAATAATGACATGCGTTATTACTATTCGATCCCCTTTTTTTTAATTTTCGTACTATTTTTAATTTTCG